>NC_054496.1:4413978-4638978 GCF_017639515.1 Carcharodon carcharias | reverse complement strand
GGAAGAGTGGAAAAAGAGTCAGCAACTGAATTCTGAGAAAGAAGCAGAACTCAAATATCCTTTACTATTGATTTTTTTAAGTGCCTAATTAGATTAGAAAACTGTAATGTGCTCAAACTGACAAATTACTTCAGTTTGGAAGAAAGGTCCTTGACCTGAAATGTTAACTCTGTTTCTCTCTGCACAGATGCTGCTTGACCTGAGTAATTCCAGAATTTTCTATTTTTATTTAAGACAAATTGCTTTGTTTTTTTGTCAACTTGTTGTGCTGGAGATTAACTTCTAATAAGCTGGATGCAGAATGGAGTAACTTCACTTGGGCTTTGAAGTAAATGTTTTCTACCACAGGTTGGCGCTCAAACGTTTTGGTTTTCTGCATTAAACAACTCTGGTACTGCATTAATGGTGTATGCTACCTGCGCAATTGCATCTTTGAATCAAATCTTGGACTAGTAAGTCCATTTCCTATCAGCTGGTTGAGCTAATGAATAGTTGAAATATGAAAACTCAGAGGATCTCTGGTTTGACCATAGTTATATCTGAGCTAGCTAATTGGTGGGTTTTGGGTAATTGAGGCAAAAATCGGCCCAGTTCCTGCTGCGTGAGCTGGAAATGTGGGTATTGAGTGAGGATGGAAACAAACATAGCTGTGATGTTACCTGTTTAGTAAGCCGTTCATGTTTAGTTTGGAGTATGAAGATGACAACTTGGATGACATACTTCGATGTGACATTGTTTAATTCAAACAATGTTACAAACAATCACCCACAAATGGGTTTTATTGCTCCAAAATAATTTACGCCTATAAATCAGTACAGTATAAATGTAATTCAAAAGCTTTAGAGATGTTGATAATGTGACGAGCACTAAGTAAATTCAAGTTTTATTATTAGTTTCACTTGCACCTTGTGAAACATTAGTGTATCCAGCTCATACAAAGCAGGGACAATTTTATAATAACTGATCATATACTATTCCTTTCCTTAATATACAAAAGCCACACAGTTACAAAAAGAGCTGGAAGAGCTTGAAAGGACTGACAAAGAAATATCCAAAATGGAAGAAGAGGTAGCTGAAGACACAACAGTGGTTATTCCTTCTTCCAAGTAAGTTTTAAAGTAACACACAGATTTACTAAAGATATACTTGTCTTTATGCTATGCTGCATCACGGAGCATTAGAAAGTCAAATTCTTGAACTCTGTCAGGCTGTTTGCTAACATATGAAGGGAGGTGAGCTGGCTGCTTCTGCACAGCACAGAAGGATGAACATCTATCTTTAGAGGACTTTTGAGTAGCTGACATTATGAAAGATTACTTGTTCCCAGGCCATCTAATATGGGAGTACAAAAACTAGTTTATGGCACGAAAATGAAAAATTAACTGGTGCACTTAAAACACTAGCTGCTTCTCAGCAGATGTGCCAGCAATTTACACTCAGACTTCTGCCAGTGGTCATTCTGCACCAGCTACCATAACCGTATATGAGCAGGATGGTTCATGATTTCAGTGGGGGGGAGAAACATTTCTCCTAACCTAGCTGTTATGAGATGATACATTTTCTACTACATTATGAGGTGCGGCATGGCATACTATATGTCACAAAAATGATTTTGTCTCAACTTAAATGGTTTTGCTGTCAGTTCACAACATGTCATGTCTTATGTGAGGTGCTTATATTTGTATATGATTTCATGCAGGTACTTGGCTCATATCTTCCATAAGGTCACTAAGATCATTTGGGACTATGACAGTGACTCTTCTCTTGTAAAAGGCGGTATCCTTTCATTTGTGAATTTGGTAAAAGTAGTGGAAGCTAGATGTGGGACCACCAATGTTTAGAATGATAGAAATGGATGAATTAACAAGTATTGTCATGGTTTTAAAAAAAATTCAGGAGAATAAAGACTGGAGAGTTCCATTCTATAAAGCCTGGGAGAAAATTGAGTTTGAGTACAGCATGATAGTATGATCTTGAATTCAATAAAGTCCCTCCACCCCAACCAATACATTTTTTTCACCTGTAAGTTGTTGAGGGAAAAGTAATTGGCATAAAAGAGGAAACTGAATTTCTTGGAAACAGCTTAAGCAACAGGAGTATTAGACCATTCAACCCCTCGAGCCAGTTCCCTACCATTTATTGAGATGATGGCTGATTTGTCCTAACTCCATCCTCCTGCCTTGGCTCCAAAATCTCTTAATAGGTTTGGCTTAAAAACATTTGTTGACCTCTGATATAAATGATTAATTTAGATAGCATCTACTGATTTTAATGGGTGAGAGTTCTGCATTCTACCATGATTTGTTCCTATTCTCACTCCTGAATGGCCTGGCTCTTTTAAGTTTACAGCCTCTTGTCCTAGGCTCTTCCACTAGTGGGAAAAGTTCTCTACTGAATTCATTCCTTTCAAAATCCTAAAAAAAGCTCAATCATATTACTCCTTAAGCTTTTGCATTCCCTGGAATGTAAGCATAAACCTCTTATAGTCTAACCCTTGGAGCCCTGGTAATATTCTGGTGAATCTACATGGCATGCCTTCCAAGGCTAAGGTACTCTTTCTAAGGTTTGGTGCCCAGAACTGTGCGCAGTACTCCAGGTGTGGTCTAACAAGGAGTTTGTATAGCCTCCTTTTTCTATTTCAGCCCTCTAGTTATAAAGGCTAACATTCCATTAGCCTGTTTGATTACTTTTTGTACATGATCACTACATTTTAGTGATCTGTGTATGTGGAGTTCTGAACCTCTTTGGACCTTTACTGTTTGCAGTTTGTCATTTATGTAATAATCCCCTTTGGTCCAAAATGGATGACCTCACACTTTCCTGCATTGAAATCCAACTAGCTCAGTTTTGCCCACTCGGTTAATCTATTAATAGCTTATAATTATCTTTCTACACTACCTACTAAGCCACCAGTCTTTGTGTCATTGGCAAACAAGGATTAATGGCTCTCTATTGTGATACTCTCTTAAGTCATTAATAAACATAGTAAATAGTTGAAGACACAGCCCAGATCCTTGTGGGAAACCACTAACCACTTCCTTTCAATTTGAGTAAGTATCCTTTATCCTTACTATCTTCTGCCTGACCAATCTCTTAACCAGGTCAATAATTTGCCTTTAATCTATGAGCTTTATTCTTAGCTAACCGTCTGTTACATGGAGACTTATCAAATGCCTTCTGGAAGTCATTTCTGGAAATGCATGTGATCTACATCCAGAGACATTTTCCCTATCCACTACTTTAGTTACTTCCTATAAAAATCAATTCAGTTTACAACCTACCCTTTATAAATCCATTTTTTCTCTGTAATCAGTTCAAACAAGTGCTCAGTCACTCTGTCCTTAATTATAGATTCCAAGACCTCCCCTGCGAAAGATGCTGGACTAATAGCTCTATAATCTCTGGTTTTGTTCTCCTTTTTTATGGAGGAAATGTGGGAATTTAATTTGAATTGAAGGCAAGAATATCAATGAATGAGGAAAATTGCAAAAAACTCTCATAAATTGGTTGCCTTCTCTGCTGAAAACTTCTTTATTTCTAGCTATGCGTAATTAGTTGAACTTGAGAAATTTCATTGCTGATTCAATCTTGATGGAAATGTAAGCTTGGTGTGAGAGTAACTGAAAAATTGCATAGTGTCAGAAAAGTGGAAAGCAAGAGTCCATGGCAGTGAGAAACAAATTATCAATAACATTCAAGAGCAGTTTGATTTATGAATTCTAGTGGGTTGGGCATGCTGAAAATCATGTAGCGATCTTCGATTAGGTCTTAACGTTTAGGAAATTGGATAACTTGTTTGCTTGGAGATAACTAAAACTGAGATGGATAGCTACACCAGAAAATTTAATTCTAAAAAAAGTTATGGTGCTCAATTGGGTCATATATTTCATTTCTCTTTCGACATGCTGGTGAATTTTGGGAACTCACATTGCGAAGGATTATGATCCAAATCTAACATTTATTTCTGCTATTGCACTCGAATATCACCAACTCAATATTCTGCCTTTTTTAATAAAATAATTCCTCTCAAATGAAACATATCGGTGGATTTTTTTGTGTTAACCTGAGAGCTGCTTATTTCATCGATTATATCCATATAAGTGGTAGAAAGTGGAATATTATTTGTTGGAATTGACTTGTATGCAATGATTTCCTTAACTATTTTTCTCAGTTCATTTTGGGATGGGTATACCGCAGCCCATTAACATCGACTCTACTAAGCACTCGGAGAGTTTTATTTGTGATTACCTGTGGAACCTGGTGAGCACGGATTGGTAGATTGTTCTCTGAACAAGTAACAAGACTAAGTGAACTGTTCATTTTGAATCGGTTTTTTTTTTGTGCATCCAGTCTTTCTGAAGCCATGGCTTGGATCTTGGAAAATCTAGCATCCATCTCTAATTTTGCAAATAACATTAATTTTTATGGATGTGGTATTTTAACAAGGTATGCACCAACCCTTAGTCATTGCCATTTGTGACGATTGCAAGAAGAACACAAGGCTGCCGGGGTGACTTGCACATGACAACTTTTGGACAATGCTTTTCCCAATAGCATCACTGAGGTTGAAAATCCTTTCCTTGTGAGAACTTGCAGGCACAAACCTGTGTACTACCACTCCATATCATAGCAGTAGAATGCTGTAAAGTTCTATTTTTTGCAAAAGAAAATCCATATATTGACGTAAACCTTTGCAAAAACATTGAAATGGTTGACCCAGTTGCTTTGACGAGAGTAGATTCATGCATCTAGTGTACTGAATTCTAGTCTTGATTTGGATTGGATAAATTTTATCTTTTTTAGTGAAGTTGAAGATTTGCAAACATCAAATGAAAATATTAGGCATTACTCTTTAAAGACCTGGCTTCCTGAAATATGGTGTGCCTCCTGATCTTTACATCAGGAAAGCCACAGGTGAAAGAAACATTGCTGATGTGACAAATGAGAATGTTTCTCTTTGAAATAGCAGCAAATTGAAAAAACTGTACCTAGTGCAATTTTGATGTGGAATGTGTATGTCTAATTTCAGAGAGCTATGACATATACAACCTTGGCTCATAATCAGGTTCTACATGTATTTACATTGCAACATTTGATAGTTGCATCTGTGCCCCCTTAAGCTGTTTTCTGTGCTTACCTTGGAATTACATTCTTCAGCTCAAATAAAGTGGTTTATTCCCTTTTCTACTGTGGGAATAATCTTTTACTTCTCTCGACTTCTATTTGATAATTGTATGCAAACAACGCGTGTAGAGGAGATGGAACTTTGGATCGGTGAAGGTTACTGGAATGGTGCGGTGTGCTCTCCCAAAGTGCAAGTTTTACACCTGTCATTGAGATTTACTGCAATTATATCAATAACAGTCAGGATTAAACAGTTAAAAGCACAAGCTAATAGCTTTCTGCTAGCACATTACGATCCATTCGCCCAGCAGCTAGATTGGTGCATGTATCAATTCATTATTTCATAACAAGTACAATCACAAACCATGGGCACAACATAACCATTCCAACCCACTTGGTTCAATCATCACATTTACCTGTACAGAAAATAGGAAAGGTCATTGTAAGAAATTGACTATGCAAAGTGGGACTATGCTGTTTCGCTGCGTACAACCATGTGCTTAATTCCTAATACACTTCAGTTGGTAGTACCATACCAGCCTCCGGCAGGACGCAGCCCAGATTCTTCTTCGCTCCTCCAGCTCGCTCTACGTATTTTTTTTAATTCCAAGGATCAAAAACCAAAGGATGGAAATATATTTCTTGAGAGGCCAGGAGAAAGCACAAATAGAAGCTGTCACCAGGAGCACAGCGTCATGAGCCAAGTATCAAAAGCAGCTGGGGTTGGGGGTGGGTTCATGGTTAAAGCTTTAAAGATAGAAAGAAGATTTTTAAGCAATGAAGTAAATATTGCATTACGACAGAAATTGTAACAGGATTGTATGCAGCTCTGATTTCCCCCTCCCATGCTGCTATGACTGCACTGGGCACAGATTGTCACAATTAATGGCTGGGATGTACTCCAACTTCCCATCCTTAAATAATACATTAACATTCAATCCCAGACCACAGTCTGCAGCAGAAAACACTGCATTCTTTGCAAAAGGGTGAGACATTAAGTTACATGGCAGTAGTGTTCCAAAGTGCACAAAGTTTTTATTTTTAATAATGCCTTTTTGTTGCATTGCACTTCAGATCAATAGTTTCTTGAAGTAGAATTTAGAAGAGTAGTTCTTTAGTTAAATATGAGAAATGTACCTCTATTGTCACTTGAATATGTTCTTTGTAACAGGGTTGATGAGGGCAGTGCAGTTTTATTTTGTGGGTGTGGACTTTAAGTAAGCATTTGATAAATGACATTTATTAGTAAGATTACAGCCCATGGGAGTAGAGTGGCAGTTTGAATACAAAATTGGCTAAGGGACTGCAAGCTGATAGTAGTAGTGAACAGTTGTCTTGCAGATTGGAGGGAAGTATACAGTGGTGTTCCCTAGGGGTTGGTATTTGGGCCTTTACTTTTCCTGACATAAATGACCTGGTTATACCCCGCATGCCGAGGCGTAAAATGATGCGACTGTGCGTCATTCTGATCTTCCGTTCGGCGGGCGTGCACCAAAGTCAGTTGCATGCCTGCTGAACTGTTAAAGGCCTGTTAAGGCCATTAATGAACTAATTAAAGCAATTGTAAGGGCTGCCCATCCAACCTTAAGGTTGGCAGGCGAAGAGCCCGGACGGCCTTCGCATTTCTCATGAAACCTCATCCACGGGCAAGATGAGGTTTCATGAAATGTTTATTAATTATTTATGAATTTTCATCAATTTTTATTTATGTCCCAGCTCATGTGACACTGTCATGAGGGGATATGTCTGAATAATTTTATTTTTATTTTTTTTTTACCTTCTTTGTCATTGAACTTTATCTCCCTGAGGCACAGAGCTGCCTTGGAGATTTCTGCGCTCTTTCGCATGCGTGCGCGAAAGAGCGCAGGCCCCGACTCTCCCTCCTCCACCCCCCCTCCCCTGCCCACACAGCACTGAGTGCTACCAGTTGTGTGTCACGCTGGGTGGGCCTTAATTGACCTGCCTACGTAAAATGGCGGCGCGCAGCGATCATGGGCGGTGATTGGCTCTGTACCCTCTCCTGACCGGCCCACCCAACGGGGAGAAAATCCTCTCCATAATTTCAAAGTTTGCAGATGATATGAAACTTGGAATGCAGTTTTGGAGAGTAGGAGGATATCAACAGATTTCAGGAGCACATAGACTTGAAATAGGCAGCCATAAGGCAGATAAAATTTAAAAGAAGTGTGAAGTGATTTATTTTGGTAGGGAAAAATGAGAAGCATTTTAAGCTAAATGGTACAATTTTAAAACGGATGCATGAACTGAGAGACCTGGGGATTTTTAAACAGATGTGCAGAAGAAATTAACTAGAATTGTGACACAAAAAGTCCTACCAACTGAACCACATTAATACTACAGCTTTTTATTTCTCTGGCTTGGGTTTAGTAAGGTCACAGCTTAAGAAAAAACACACACTAAAATTTGGTAGTGCACCATATACAGTGTCCACTTCAACACGAGCCTTTCTAGAGAGGCTGGAGTAACAATATGGAAGCAGAGTTTCAAAGTGACATGTTTGAAAAAGAAAAGCATCATAAAAGAAAAAACTCCTTCCAAGGGAAGAATGCCAGTTTAAAATAGTGTGTGTGTGTGTGTCATATTTTTGGTGTCATAACTTTTCAGAACTGAAAGCTGAAGTTTATTTTACTGTTGTCCAGTTGTATTTTCTGTTTATACCAAGTCTGTTGCAATTCAGGGTTATGTGGCCATTTTTCACAGAAAAGATTTGGACATGAGGTGTGTGAAGATGAGCTTCATTTAACAAAAGCTTTCCTAAATGGAGTTAGGTTCTGAACCTGGCCCCATGCTGGGGTGCAGTTGCATAGGCAGAAGAATCATAATTACAATGTAAGATGGCAAATTGCATCAGGGACACACAATGGGCAAATCCTTAGCTGTGCCTGGTTATTTGCACCTTGGTGTTGGCAACCTTGAAGTCAATGGAAAATTGGGATGGTGTACAACTGACCTGGTATCTTTGACCTGGTATCTTTCATCTTATATGGGTGGTGTAAAGTTTCAGCTAGCATCAGACTTTCAAAATGTCTTGAGTTTCATGTTTTTTTTTATACAGTTGCCACATCGTGATAGGCTACTTGGCCCAACCAGTCGTTGTTTGTATTTATCCTTAACCAGCAAATTAATAGAACAATGTGGTGGAAAAATACATTGGTAGTACAGTGCACTGCATGCAACTCTCCAAGGCTCCTTCAGCAGAACTTTCCAAACCCATAACCTCCTCCACCTAAAAGGACAAGGGCAGCAGATGCATGGGAACACCAACACCTACAAGTTTCCCTCCAATTCATCTCCCAACCTGACTTGGAGCTATACTGCCAGTCTTTACCGCCGTGTGTCAAAATCCTGGAACTAGCTTCCTAATAGCACTATGTGTACCCAGAACACGTAATGGACTGCAATGGTTTAAGAAGGTTGCTCAACATTGTCTTCTCAAGGGTAATTATTCATTGTCAACCAGCACATCCCATTCCTAAATAGAGTGATGGTCATGAATTGTTCATAGAGTAAAAGATGTTGGGTGTTTTCCCCTTCGTTTGGCCCAACCAGTCATGTCACATTTATGCTTTACTCAAGCTTCCATCCGCTTTTCCTCATGTAACTGTCAACATAGCCCTTCATTCACTTCCTCATATGCTTAGCTCTCTTTAAATACATCCATTTTATCCGCTTCAACTAACCCTTGTAGTAGCGAGCTCCACATTATCACCACTCTACGGGTAAAGAATTTTCTGAATTCCCTATTGGATTTCTCAATGATTATTTTATATTGATGGCCTCTAGATTTGCTCTTCCCACAGTCAAAACATTCTATCCGTCTACACAATCAAAACCTTTCGTAGTTTTAAAGACTTTTTTTAGGTCAGCCCTTGACATATAATTTAAGTGTTTTAAGGTATAATTGCTGTTGTTATGCATTAGACACACCAGCTACTTTATGCACAATGCCATCCCATAAAGAATATTGTGATTAAGTGCCAAATAATCTGTTAGTTGAGGGACCTAAATATATAAAACTGCTGTGTCAGCCTAAGCGTAAATAAAAGATTCTATTGCAATAGTCAAGATTTTGAAGCTGGGCATGGAGAAACAGGAGTGACAGCTGCAAGTAAAGAAAGGGGGCCATTTGAGCACACAGGCGGATGACTACATACTGGTCCCAATAATTGTCTTGAATATTTTTGATCAATATTGGAACCTTGGCTGTTGATATTTTTCCTCTTTTCTGAGGCCTGGTTCTAGTAGTCACACTGTCATCCCAAATGAGAATGGGTAACAGTACAAGCTGGCAATCAACATGGCCGCTTTATGTTCTATATAATTCAGTACCACACCACATGGTGATTTACCTACTGTTACGAATCGAGATGGGAGGAGTGCATAGTCAATTCTAGCCACACCTTTCCACAGGTCGTAACAATAGTTTAAATGTCTAGCTCATCCTCAAAACTGGCCAATTGTTTCCCTTTGATACTGTTATTCCTAGCATAAGTAGTCTCTAACCAGGCTTCTTTCAGTAAACACCAAAAATTTGATTTATTATAAAACAAACTACTTTTTAAAAACAAGTTAATAAACTGGTTAACATACAAGTTGTAGTTTGGAAGTGTAATGATTTTCACCTTTCAAAAAAAACAGATTCTTGTGCCCCCATACATACATACGTATTTACACATGTGCTCGCACACAAAAAAAGGTCAAAATAAAAACTGTCCCCTGCAGAGGCTGGAGTATGGGAATGTTTCCTTTGAAAAGGATAACATTTGAATTCTGGTCACAATAGATCTGGAAGTTCTTTCAGACATATTTGTTGGTAAAACTGTCCTTGATGACTCTTTCTTATCTATTTTTCTGAAAGTCTGCAAAGTTGTGAGTTGTCTGATGAGATGTTTGAGGAAAGTTTAACAAAAGTGGTGCAGAGAGAGGGAAAGGGTGTCTTTTTTTTTTTTGCAGCTTACTTCTAAGGCACCCTGCCTCTCTTTCCCACCCACCACCCCAACAGACACACGCACACACACAAACACACATACTTTTAAAGATTAAGATGTTCAAATAATTTGAACATCTTTGCTCAGGCCAGGTGTTTTTAATCAATCAGCAAGAGACTTTAGCCTGGCAACAGCAGTTCTTTGTTAACTTAGGTATACAAAGTACCTATTCCCTCTCCAGGTGTTCCTCTCCAGATGTTCCTCATTGGACATCTATCTTGACCCATGGTTTGTTGAAGAATGGCATACTTTTAAACTTTAAAAATTAACTCCGGTGGATGAATGTCCAAAATTTAATGTTCTGCAATTTTTCTGAAGATATATTCCCTCACACTACTGAGCCATTGCTATGTTTGCTCTCCCAATATTTAAATTGGACAAAGAGCAAAAATAAACAACTGTCTTTGCTTCTGATGCCCTCGTCACAAAATCTTCACTGTCTCTCATCCAGTCCTTAAGGGGTGGACATCAGAGTGATTCTGGCACATAATGATTAGTCAGCCATCCACCAGCCCTGGCTGGGACAAGGCTCACTGTCCTTCCAAAGCCACCCACAGCAGCAGGATCATTCTGGAGAGTGAAGATAACTCTTCCATCTTTCACTCCCAAATGCCCCTTCTGCCCCTCTAGTCTCATCTCCAACAGCAAGTGCAAGGAGATCATAGCGTTCACCTTTTCCTTTGTCCCCTTGCACATCAAATTATGATTCCCTAACCCATCCTCAGCCCTGGATCCTGTCTTGCTGGATGGGTACAAGAAGGAGGAAGGATAATTGTTTGGAAGTCCAGATCTTGAGTATTGCTGACAGAAGACATTTTGTCAAAGCTTTTCGTTTTGTACTCATCAGGACAATCGCAAGAATACCAATGTCATGGGAAGCAACAACTTTATACTGTATGAGAAGAGAGTGCTGACTGGTTGGAAAAAAGGGTGAATTGTTGCAACCAGTTTTGAACAAGTTTTCCGCATACACAGTGAAGGATTTCTTCACGTTTGCGAAAACCATATAGGACTTGCATATTGATAGCAATGCTGTGTCCATGTACTCATTTGGCACTGATAGCCTATCCACCAATGTTAAGGAAGCAATAGATATTTGCATTGCAGCACTATATCATGGCGATTTAGACCTGCCACCATTGTGTGAATCAGTATTCATTGAGCTTATGAATTCAGCAACTCGTGCAGTTGAGTTCAGCTTTAACGACACCATGTATGCCCAAATAGATGGTGTTGCCATGGGATCCCCTTCTAGGCCCAGCTGTTGCAAGCACCTTTGTTGAATCCCATGAGAAACGTGTCTTTGATGGAATGACACCCAACCTTCTACTCCTTGCGTATTTCCAACCTGTGGATAATATGTTCGCTATATTTAAATCCGTAGCAGCATGTAATAAATTCCTAGCATGTCTTAATGGGCTCCATCCTGCGCTCAAATTCACCTTTGAAATGGAGCAGCCAAATGAACTCCCATTCCTTGATGTACTAGTTGCGAAATCTGCTGGGTGTTCTCTACCACGATTTACTGCAAGCCTACTGTCACTGGTCAATACACGCATTGGGATTCTTGCAGTTGCACGCGCTATGAGATTGCCCTTATCGGCAACCTTGTAAATAGGAACTAAGCCATTTTCTCACCATGCAAGCTTGATGCTGAAATAGGGCGCATCAAAGGTATCCTGCAGAATAATGGCTACCCTGATCAGATTATTTTGTGCTTATCTTGTGCAACTCATGAATGGGCCTAAGGCCATCACTTTTTTGGCCCTGAAAAGTGCCCAGTCTACTTTACCTTGCCCTTCTAGGGCAATCTATCTCAAAAATTTGAACAACAGGTGAAACTAGCTGTTTCCCACTGCTACTATACAGTAGCAACACGAGTGGTATTTGCCACTAACTAGATGCTACCGTCAATGAAAAAGCCATTCTGCCTATCGCACAAATGAGTAATGTGATATATGAATTTCAGTGCCAGTGTGATGCTAAGACTGGCGGATTGTATCAAACAGCATGTCCCTCCACTGTTTGCAACAAGCAAGGTACAGACCATACTCAACTAGTCCGTGCTTGCAAAACTTAAAAGTGTCCAGTATTAGATACGATTCCGCAATTGGACATTTGCTAAATAATCCTCAATGTGCTGAAAATTATGCTGACAACCAGTTTAAGATTGTCAGTCGGGCTTGCAGTGTGGTGCATTTGCCTGTACTGTAAGCAACATATGTTAATACACATATCTCTGCAGACAGAATGAACTCCAAAACACATTGCGCTTGTTTCAGCTAAACAAAATAAGTGACTGCCATTCGCTGGTTCGTTCCTCAGGGCAATGCCTTGACCAGAGTCAAGCTGCTTGGTTTAAATTTCAAGCAATGCTTTGCAGTTAACTGTCAGCCACCATTAACTGGTGCATTCTCCATGGCAACACCTCTTGTAAACAGCATCCACTTGCCAACCAATCAGCACTCTTTTATGCAGTATAAAATTGTCTCATAGACATCTACAGCACAGAAGGAGGCTATTCGGTCCTATGTGTCTGTGCCAGTCAACAAAGATCTGACTACACTAATCCCATTTTCCAGCGCTTGGCCCATAACCCTGAAGGTTATGATAATGCAAGTGAATATCTAGATACTTCTTAAATATTATAAGAGTTTCTGACTCAACCATCCTTTCAGGCAGAAAGTTCCAAACTCCTCCCACTCTCTGGGTGCAAAAAATTTCTCCTCAACTCCCCTCTTAGCCTTCTAGCTCTTACCTTAAATCTATGTCCCCTGGTTATTGACCCCTCTTTGTTGCTCCAAGGAAAACAACCCCAGCCTACCTAATCTTTCCTCATAGCTCAGACCCTCCAGCCCAGGCAGCATCTTGGTAAATCTCCTCTGCACCCTCTCCAGTGCAGTCACATCCTTCCTATAATGTGGTGACCAGAACTGCACACAGTAGTCCAGTTGTGGCCTAACCAGCATTTATACAGTTCCAGCATAACCTCCCTGCTCTTGCGTTTATTAGCCAAGGCATAGAATACAAGTATCTCATATGCTGCCTTAACTACCTTATCTACCTGCCCTGCTATCTTCAGAGCAGTGGGAAACCAGGGGATTGGGAAGCCTACCAACAGAGGACAACTAAAAAAGAAATAAGGAGGGAGAAGATTTAAATATGAGGGTAAACTAGCCAGTAATAAAGAAGATTGCAAGAGTTTTTTAAATATATAAAGGGTAAGAGAGAGGCAAAAGTGGACATTGGGCCGCTAGAAAATGATGCTGGAGGAGTAGTATTCGGGAACAAAGAAAAGGCGGAGGAACTGAATAGGTACTTTGCGTCAGTCTTCACGGTGGAAGACACGAGTAACATCCCCAAAGTTCAAGAAAGTCAGGGGGTATAGGTGAGTATGGTGGCCATTACCAAGAAGAAGGTGCTAGGAAAACTGAAAGGTCTAAAGGTGGATAAATCACCTGGACCAGATGGATTACACCCCAGAGTTCTGAAGGAGATAGTTGAAGAGATAGTGGAGGCGTTAGTGTTGATCTTTCAGGAATCACTGGAGTCAGGGAGGGTCCCAGAGGACCGGAAAATCGCTAATGTAATCCCCCTGTTTAAGAAGGGAGTGAGGCAAAAGACAGGAAATTACAGGCTGATTAGCCTGACCTCGGTCGTTGGTAAGATTTTAGAGTCCATTATTAAGGATGAGATTTCAGAATATTTGGAAGTGCATGGTAAAATAGGGCAAAGTCAGCATGGTTTCATCAAGAGGAGATCATGCCTGACAAATCTGTTAGAATTCTTTGAGGAGATAACGAGTAGGTTAGACAAAGGAGAGCCAATGGGTGTTATCTAGTTGGACTTCCAGAAGGCCTTTGACAAGGTGCCGCACAGGAGGCTGCTCAGTAAGGTAAGAGCCCATGGTGTTAGAGGCAAGGTACTAGCATGGATAGAAGACTGGCTGTCTGGCAGGAGGCAGATAGTGGGGATAAGGGGGCCCTTCTCAGGATGGCGGCCGGTGACTAATGGAGTTCCGCAAGGGCCAGTGTTGGGACCACAACTTTTCACTTTATACATTAATGATCTAGATGAAGGAACTGAGGGCATCCTGGCTAAGTTTGCAGATGATACAAAGATAGGTGGATGGACAGGTAGTATTGAGGAGGCGGGGAGGCTGCAGAAGGATTTGGACAGGTTAGGAGAATGGGCAAAGAAGTGGCAGATGGAATACAATGTGGAGAAGTGTGAGGTCATGCACTTTGGTAGGAAGAATAGAGGCATTGACTATTTTCTAAATGGGGAGAGAATTCAGAAATCTGTAGTGCAAAGGGACTTGGCAGTCCTAGTCCAGGATTCTCTTAAGGTTAACTTGCAGGTTCAGTTGGTGGTTAGGAAGGCAAATGCAATGTTGGCATTTATTTTCAGACGACGAGAATATAAAAGCAGGGATGTGCTATTGAGGCTTTATAAGGCTCTGGTCAGACCACATTTAGAATATTGTGAGCAATTTTGGGCCCCGTATCTCAGGAAGGATGTGCTGGCCCTGGAGAGGGTCCAGAGAAGGTTCACAATAACGATCCCAGGAATGAAAGGCTTAACATATGAGGAACGTTTGAGGACTCTGGGTCTATACTTGATGGAGTTTAGAAGGATCAGGGGGGATCTGATTGTAACTTACAGAATATTGAAAGGCCTGGATAGAGTGGACGTGGGGAAGATGTTTCCATTAGTAGGAGAGACTAGAACCCGAGGGCACAGCCTCAGAGTAAAGGGAAGACCTTTTAGAACAGAGATGAGGAGAAACTTCTTTTGCCAGAGAGTGGTGAATCTATGGAATTCATTGCCACAGAAGGCTGTGGAGGCCCGGTCATTGAGTGTACGTATTTAAGACCGAGATAGATAGGTTCTTGGTTGGTAAGGGGATCAAAGGTTACGGGGAGAAGGCGGGAGAATGGGGTTGAGAAACTTATCAGCCATGATTGAATGGCTGGGCAGACTCGATGGGCCGAATGGCCTAATCACACCAAGGCCCCTCTGATCTTCAGTACTTTCCAGGGTCCTGATGAGTGCACGACGAAAAGCTCCAACAAAGTGTCTCTTTTCAGCGACACTCGAGGAGAAAGAAATTGAAGGATATGTTGTTCAGGTTGGATGACGTAAAGTGGAAGGAGATTCCTGTGGAGAATAAACCACGAGCCAAATGGCCTGTTTCTGTGCTGTAAAATTCAATGTGATTTGGGAACCCCCATCTCCCACCTCTTTGACCAACTTTTTTTGGTCATCCTTCTTAATATGTCCTCCTTTGACATAGATCCTTTTTTCTCCTTATACTTTGGGATGTTTTTATATGTTAAAGGCACTATATAAATGTATGTTATACATTTGAGTATGTATGTATGATCTCACTTCATACCACTAGGGGTCCCCTTGCTATACTTTAATGATTTATGTCTGCTGTTTTTAGTCCTATTTCTTTCTGTTTTGCTCCTCACTTCCCCCTTGTACACGATGTACAATTCTATAGATGCTTGCTGGTGTCACTGCACTAAATCTTTTTGACATGGGTGCTTGGACAATAAAGTCGACTGTAGCACAATGTAGCAGGGTTGAATTTGAATTCTTAGTAGATGCCATTGGAAAACACTCAAGTGAGAATTCAGGTTACTTTTTCTCCTCCCTAGACCAGAAACACTGAGACATTTGGTCACTATTGGCTTCAACAATCCTTACTGGCTAGTCACAGCACATTGCTAGAAGGCATGAAACTGCTTGTGTTTGCTCAGATGTTGTTTCAGCATCTGTCTGTGGTGCAGCTAAAGGGATGCAAGGCTTAAAGTAGTGGCTGTTTAATCCTTTATCCCTTCTTGTTACCCAGTCATAACTTGAAATCCATGGTGCAAAGTTGCAAAGCAGTAATGATGACCAAAAGGTGTCTTTACTTGAGACAGCTTTGAGTAGTTATTGTCATGACATAATTGCAAGTTCATGCTCAATACTTCCCTTAGCTTGAAGGGTCATTCGGACTCGAAATGTTAACTGTGCTCCTCTCCACAGATGCTGCCAGACCTGCTGAGTTTTTCCAGGTATTTTTGTTTTTGTTTTGGAGTTCCAGCATCCGCAATTTTTTGCTTTTATCCCTCAGCTAGTCTGCTGAGCAGAAAGCAGAACTGTGAAGAAACGACCAGTCTGCAATGTTGAAGCCTGAGTTAGTTGACTGTACTCCCCTAAACATGACACTGTTCCAAAAGCAAGGTATAGAATAATAATATTTCACTCAATTATACAGCTGTTTACTTAGCAGTAACTCTAAGTGGTCTGGCTCATATATAGCAGCCATTGCAGTTAATTTTATCTTTGTAATAAATTATCTTTAAATCACTTAGTCTGCCCTACCACTTTCTGGTGCAAAGTTTATCAGAAACTGATAAAAATCAACTTTCCTATTCTGGCAAAAGCTCACAGTAAACCATTTCGATCTCCCCACCAGCACTAGGGCCATCTGCCACCAGCTTAATGTCCCCATTAACACATCCTTTAGATAATATCACCACCATCAGCACCCCTTTGTCTTTTTGTCTATGACATCTTTTGCAGTCTCTTCTTGGCCTCCACCTATCACTGGCCCCCCCCATCGAGCTCTCCTGTCCTACCCCCTTCTACCAGTTTATATTTCATCTCATTTCTATATGCCTTAGTTCTGATGAAGGGTCATAAGGACTTGAAACGTCACTGTATCCCTCTCCGCAGATGCTGTCAGACCTGCTGAGTTTTTCCAGGTATTTTTGTTTTTGTTCTCACAGAAAACAAGCCTTAGCCTTGCAATGTAAGAATTCTAATTTCAATTCTCTGAGAAGCAGATTCATTTGTGGCTGTGTTTTGTATCCATCAAGATAAGGGTTGTAAGTACTGGGGAGTGGAACATTATTTTTCACTTTTTGCCTCTACTGTGTACATCAAAGACTCCTAAGTCAGGCAGAGTAGTGGTTGGGTGCACGGTATAGTTTCATCCTCACTGCTCAATTAAGTACCTCAGGTCAGATATAGCATAGATACAAGTTAAAGACCTCTCTACTCTGCACCAGCAATACGACTTCACCTCAGCCTCATAAACTGGTGCATCTGACGTGCACTTAACATTCCTGCTTCTGACTCTAGTCATCCCTTCAGATCTTCCTGACAGTATGAACTTCCCAGCATTAAATCATCATTAAGCTGTTGTTTTGTGCTTACCAAGTGCTGATTAGTATAGACATGTTTAAGGGAAAGCTAGGCAGGTTCAAGAAGGAGAAAGGAATTGAAAGATATGTTGATAAAATTAAATGAAATGAGGTGAAAGGATGTTCCTGTGGAACATAGACCAGTTGCACCAAATGGCCAGTTTCTGTGCTGTAAAATTCTGTGTAATTTGGAATCTTTACAATCAGCAGAGAGAAGATTTGCACCATAAATCAAAGCTGGACTTGAATTGAGATTCCAGAGATGAAAGCCATGTAAGCAATAAAAGCAGAAAATGCTGGGAATACACAGTATGTGTCAGCACAGATTAAAGTTTTAGTACAGATCCATCCCCAGAACTCAGGAAAGGAGTGTGTGCATGTCCACTACCATGTTACGTTGCAAGACATTTTACCAATGAATAGTCAGTGGAGCAGTGTGCATAAGTGTGACTCAGACTGTAGTTATTCCTTAATAGCATTGTAATGTTTTGACTTGCCTGTGATGTTAATAAGCATTTGTATTCCTAATACCAATAAGCTTTAAGCCTGGCTCCATGCCCAAGAAGTAGCTGATTTACTTCCCCCCACTCCTCACCATCCAAGGGCCCAAACACTCCTTTCAAGTGAAGCAACATTTCACTTGCACTTCCCTCAATTTAGTCTATTGCATTCGCTGCTCCCATTGCAGTCTCCTCTACATTGGAGAGACCAAACGCAGACTGGGTGACCGCTTTGCGGGACACCTTCAGTCTGTCCGCAAGCATGACCCAGACCTCCCTGTCGCTTGCCATTTTGACACATCACCCTGCTCTCATGTCCACATGTCCGTCCTTGGCCTGCTGCAATGTTCCAGTGAAGCTCAACGCAAACAGGAGGAACAGCACCTCATCTTCCGACTAGGCACTTTACAGCCTTCCGAACTGAATATTGAGTTCAACAATTTCAGATCATGAACTCTCTCCTCCATCCCTACCCCCTTTCTGATTCCCCCTTTTTCCAATAATTTATAATTTTTTTACAATTTTTTCTTTTCCCTCCTATTTTAAAATTTATTTTGATCTATTGTTTCATCTCCACCTTTTAGCCCATTTCGATCCCTTCCCCCCACTCCACCCACACTGGAGCCATCTGCCATTAGCTTGCTTCCCTTAAAGTCCACATTAGCACATCACCGCCATCAACACCCCTTTGTCCTTTTGTCTATGACATCTTTAGCAGTCTCTTCTTGGCCTCCACCTATCACTGGCCCTCTATCGAGTTTTCCTCTCCCACCCACTTCTACCAGCTTATATTTCATCTCATTTCTATATGTCTTAGTTCTGATGAAGGGTCATATGGACTTGAAACGTCAATTGTATCCCTCTCCGCCGATGCTGTCGGACCTGCTGAGTTTTTCCAGGTATTTTTGTTTTTGTTCTAGATTTCCAGCATCCACAGTATTTTACTTTTATTTAAGTAGCTGATTGTTCTGGTTCTCTGGTGATGCAGTAATTGGGTAAAAGTGCTACACTCCTGGGGCAGGATTTTGTGTTTCAGGTTGAGCCTAACACCGCCCCCCCCCCAACTGTATCGGGAACAGTCACCCAACAGTGATTTTATTTTGGCTAGTTAGTGACCAGAGGGTGTGCTCGCCATCCAATTAAGGATAGGGTGGCTCTTGAAGCTGGAGGGTCCTCCCAGGAGCTGTATCTGTATAGATAGGGGAGAGGTAACGTCCTCCATTCTGAGGCAGTCTATCAACAACTTTAAATACTTTCAAATAAAAATTGGTCACAGTTCCTGGGCCACGATTGTGGAGGGGAAACCCCTCCAAGGGACAGCATGTGGTTGCAGCTGTGGCCAGGATATGTGTGGGGTGTTGGGAAGGCCTCAGAGTCGGCCTGGAGCGATGATCCCCACCTCCATCGCGAGACTGTCTCCAGGCAGCCACTGTGTTGGGGGATTAGGCTGACCTGACACTTGAACTTGGGGGGATGGGGGGTGTGGGGAGGTCCCATTAGGTGGCCCAAGCCCCAGACAGGGTCCAGCAGCTGTGCTGGGAGAAGGATTTCGGGCTAGGGGCCCGATACTGCCGAGGCCCCTCAGGCAACCGGAAAATTCCAGTCGACCTCTGATCCGTGGCCTTAGTGAGCCTTTTAATGACCGTAACTGGCTACCTGCTGCTTGCGCTCAGGGAGCCGGATGGTGCAGGTAAACCGGTACATTGGCTGGCAGCATAAGATCATGGCCCCAGTTTGGGGGTAAAAATCTTGCCCCTCATCTTTGTGCTAATATTGCTGCAGTGCGTTGTTTAATTTGTTCTCACAGGGTGATCAACTCTTGAGGAAATGAAATAAGGGACAATGCCCATGCGGGTGGAGCACTGGTGGAATCTGAGACTCGGGAGGGTGGTGAGGCTGGGTTAGGGGACAGGGGAGCCAGGACCCTCTCAACATTCCACATATGCCTTACTTACAATTTGTCTTTTCAATCCCGTTAATGCTCCATGCGCTGCTTCCCAGGCGCTCTGTGTTGTTCCTCGCCACACACACCTTTTCCCATCCCCATCACCCACAACCTTGGCAGCCCCTAGCCCGAAATCCTTCTCCCAGCACGGCTGCTGGACCCCTGTCTGGGGCTTGGGCCACCTAATGGGACCTCCCCACACCCCCCCATCCCCCCCAAGTTCAAGTGTCAGGTCAGCCTAATCCCCCAACACAGTGGCTGCCTGGAGACAGTCTCGCGATGGAGGTGGGGATCATCGCTCCAGGCCGACTCTGAGGCCTTCCCAACACCCCACACATATCCTGGCCACAGCTCAGGCTGCCTGACCCCCGCCCTCAACTGCCTGTTGCTCAGGCCTTTTGAAACCCCACAGAATATCCGGGCCTCCCAATGAATCCCCAGCCCAAGACTTAGGCTGTGTTGTTACTCTCCTGGCACCCCCAACCCCCATCTTGGGCCTCCTGAACCCCCCCACCCCACACAACTTTCTTGTGGAAACTTAGCCCCTGGAATTTATTCCCTCAGTGAGCAGTGTAGGCAATATGTTGAATATTCAAGCCTGAGTTAGATAAATTTTTGTTTGACAAAGTAGTGAAGGTTATGGGGGTGGACAAGAAAGTGGAGTTGAGGCCTTTCTTCAGATTAGGCATAATTTTATCAAATAGCAGGGCAAGTTTGAGGGGCCGATGGCTTACCCCTGCTCCTAATTCATATGTTTGAATGCCTGTTCCTAAGTTTCAGTGAGTCCTCTCTGCTCCTCCTCCAGTCTTCTTGATTCTAGTCCAGTTTAACTCCTGGCGACCTCTTCCTGAGTCGTGGTTGAGTGGTCTGATGCCATGGCAGCACATTTGCAGCAGCATACTGTACTTGCTCAAACACCAAAGATACACAGACAGCAGCAAAACTCCCCAGGCAGTCTCCCAGTCATTGCCACAGAAATATGGGAGATATGGTGACCCGAGAGGAAACGGGACAATCGGCTAAATTATGGGTTGGTCACCCATTTGTACTGTTGACAAATTTTGCCTATAAATAGTCCATAGTTCAGAGGAGCCACTACCAAAGGTTAATAGAAGGTAAATAACAAAACACCTTAAAAGCCAGGAGATGTCTTTCCTTTTAAAAAATGTTGCCCATAATATTACCTTACCTTTTATCAATATTTGCCCAAATGTTTCTGACACTTTCTACTTTGATTTCTTTACTGTCAATTTGAAATTAAATTTAATTAAGTGAACATTATACAACCTAGTGGTTTAGTAGATACAGCTTTCTGCAGCTATCTCTGGGTAGCTAAGGCAGTATAGTCAAAGGTCTAGAACTTAGCCTGCCTGAAAACACTCAGTGGGCAGATCAGCAGCACGGCATGTTGCACGTGCCATGAATACACATTATCTCATGTGACTTCTTTATTTCCATTCCTCCCTTCACCTCCTGTTTGGAAGACAGTGACTCATATATATTTGGGTAAAATTGAATAAATATTTGCATCTCTCTGGTTATCCATCAAGGTGTCCATACATCAAGGGTAAAACTCATTGAGAAAATGTATCAAGAGCATGGATCGCTATTAATGATCAAGAGTGGCAATTCTGATTGACATTCCCTATTAGCTCAGTGTTTGGAGCCTGAGGGTGCTGAAATGAGATTAGCTAGCTCAGCACAGCCAAAGGTTCAGTATGGACCTTCTTGCTCTGTGTGGCTCAGTGCCACACCACAGGGTGCGTTAACCCACTGAACCAACTGGGAGGGGAGCTGTGAGGGATTTACTGCACTGCAGCAATGTTGATTTGAGGTGGGTCACATATTAGTTTAATTACTGCCTGCTTATATACTGATGTGGCTTTTTAAATGATATTTGACTTAAGGCAAGCATCTTAAGTGGATTTTTTTGGCAGGGTAAATATCGTTGATGTCGAACAAAGCCATTCCACTGGTGATGTCAATCCCTCAACTTTATAGCTGAAATCTGTATACCAATACTTATATAAAAAAGATCTTCCCCAGCAACCTCTGCTCAGCTACTCAAAGCCTGGCAAGAATAATGAAAGGTGTCCGCCCTGTGTCTAGTTCAAGAGTTTGCCTGCTATTGTAAATCAGGAAATATTTGTAGGCAAATGCATTTTCTTATATTTGAATGGAACCCAAATATTATAAAGTTTATTCAATGGTAAATCTCTGGAAACTTTCTAAACTCCTGACAGACTTGTTGTTTGCTATTGGTGCTGTTGTTTGAGCATTTAGAAGTATGAAGCTGTGTTTGAGTCAAGAGTTGTTCTTTTCCAGAATGCCTCTGCATTAGTGGGAAAAGATAGATAACAAATCCCATCTGGAATCCTTTTTAAGTTTGTGCTCCTTGCTATTGAATATAAATAAAAGGTAGTCAAACATATGAAACATCAGATTATGCTAAGGAAGTGTTTAAGAATACAATGATTTAAACCTATAAAGTAGTGGACTCAGATAAATTAAATGTCTCAGAATTAATTTTGTGGAAAATTAATGGCTATCCTGGGTCGTGCTAAAATATTATTTAATATTTTCTGATTTACAGTATCTCTCTTATAGTCATGTCTAACATGGGAAAGGAAAAGTGCTCTGTTCAGTGTATAGCATGGGTGGGAAACCCCCATCCGGCCCATTGCACTTTTTCATCCAGCCCTTGGGGAGATTTCAAAATCTGGCCGTGTCTCTCTCTCCACCCACCCACCCCCCCCCCCCCCCCCCCCCCCCCCCCCCCCCCGCCAAACCCCACTACGCCCGCATGCTGCACCTCTAGGCCAGCTGCCGCCATGTTCTGATGCCTGATGGCTGCAGTCACCAGAGGCCCAGGCTGTGGGGAGAAAGCAAGACCTGAGATCCAAGAGCACTGGGCAGGGACGGGAAGCTGCCAGCTGCCAGTCGGGTGAAGTGTGAGTAACTCGGGGCGGGGGAGGAAGGGCACCCAGTTCCATCAGCGGCTCACCAGCCCATCCCCCTCCCAGCTCCATTGGTGTCCCAGGACAGGGGCTCAGCCCCTGCAGACTGAGGAACAGGCCCACATGCAGCCTTGGACTGGGAATTGACCCGTGTTGGGTTGTTGAGTCACTGCCCTGGACTGGTCAGAGGGAGAGACAGTGTAGGAAAGGAGGGAGAGACAGAGAATAGGAAAGGAAAGTGGGCAAAAAGTTGAGCTGAATTTCAGGAGTGCTGTGATTGAGGCACAGAAGCTGTGCTACTCATTAGGAAAAGCAAACTGAGCTATCACATTAAAGCAGTGGGTGAGTTGAACGTTTCTGTATTCTCTCAAATAAAAATTAAGTTGGTTTTTGTGTGCGTGTGGCTCGCAACTGATTTTTGTCTGTGTAGGAGTGGCCCTTGATAAGAAAAAGGTTCCCCAGCTCCACTGTATAGGAACATAGTAAATGTGTTCAAAGAGAAAATGTTTCACAATTTGTTCCAAAAAATAACTAGAGGAGAACTTTGCATTTGCAATGTGACGATTCACAGCTAGCATAATAGCTGTTATCAATAAGTGTCAGCCTTGGGGCAGTGCTAGGCTATGGATTATTGCTTCATGCCAAACACTTTGATACCGACACTTCAGTTCAGTATTGAAGGGGTGCTGTCTTTCTCAGGTGGATGTAAAAGATCCCGTGCTACTCTTTAAAGGGGAATAGGGGAGTTTTTTTCAGTATTCTGCTTAATATTTATCTCTCAACTTGCACTGCTGAAAACAGATGATGTGGTCATTTATCTCACTGCTGTTTGTGATCCTGGCTGCTGTATTATAATAATGGCTCAATTGACTGCACTTTAAAATGTACTTAATTAGCTGGGACATGCTTTGGGTGTTCTAAGATTACGAAATGTGCTACATAACTTATTTCTTGATATGAAGCAGAAAAGAGGACAGTATGGCAGTTGACATTCACTCATCATTTGAGTAAATCAGTGCAAGGGTTTTAAGCCTTATTGGAAATGCATTGCAGAGCAGAGAAAAGAAACAGAAAATGAAATAAACAGTTCTCAGAAATAGATTCTCTGAAGGACTGGTTGTAGGTGGAAGGATTCAGCATGACTTTTATGACACAACATATTAGCATGTTATTATATGAATCTGTCAATTTTTGTAACTGAGTGTAATCATGTTTTTTTTTGGTCAGTACCCCTTTCTGCTGTTGAAAACAATGATAATTTTCCCTTTACCACATTGCTCTCCTTTACTCCCACTACTTTTCCTTTCCTGTTTACTCCTCTAGCGGACTGAAGATGTTGACTCTTGTTGGGGTTTGGTTCCAAGAAGGCCATGCAGCCTGACAACACTTCTCAAATGATTATTCTTCAGGTGTACACCTGCCGGCTGTTTTACTGTAGAGATCATCACAGCCAACCTTGAATCCTGTCCTCACTAGCCATCCCCACGTTAGGACATTCAGTACTATACTATTCTTTGCAAGGCTTTGTGACCCATATTACCTACCAGGTTAATGTACTGAATATAACAAAAACATTCACTGTTGAGCAATAAAATTTTATTCGAAATTTCAGAGCAAAGCATTTAAATTAAACATTCTCATCCATGATTCTCACAGCTGAAATACTGTTTATCATCTATCACTTTATCATATTTTGTTTAGAATCAACTTTGGAAAAATTCAAACAGTTCATTCCTCCCTGGGCAGTGCAGCTGAATTGCTTCGGTCAATATGCAAGATGGGGTAAGACACACAATAATGATGAAGTGACTCTTTCCACACAAAAAGTGGGAATGCTGTGATGTGAAGGGTTCACTATGACTCAGTGGTTTGGCATATTCCAGCATAAGTGACTGTGAAGTTCAAGTGCTGCCAGCCTGGGCAAGGGGCACATATCCTCAGAGGACCCAACATTAAATGATGCTTTATTCTGTCTTGTAGACTACAGAGCCGCTTTAACTTCATATCATCTGCAGCATCCTCAAAAGTGGGGAAAATGTCAGGCCACAAATAGTATTAGCAAGAAAACACCTGCTCTGTGTGACTCTATCCCAGAGGGGAGACATCATCAATTGCTGGTCTGTGTTGACCTGAGGGGTAGAGGGAGGTGTGGAGAGTTGGGAGAGGGTTACAGTGGGGAAAAAGGGAGGTGGGGAGAATTGGGGTGGGCTACGGTTGGCGACAGGTGGAAACTCTAGTAACTTGATTGCTAACCAGTGACCCCTACTTTAAAAAAAAAGTGCACACATGTGGACATGAGGACAGGGTCAGGCTCAACTGTGATGCCTCCTGCCATTGAATAGTTTGTCAACATTAATTAGGAGAAATGAAGTTTAGGATGAGCTACTGTAGGGTGCCCAGCACCCATAGAACTAAGCTATCACATTCAGGGGGGGAAAACAGTGCAAACAGTTGGATTAAAATACCTGGTTCACAAAATTTATATCAGCAACACAGTGATGTGACAAGGCATCTCTGTATATTTCCTCATCATATTTCCTCTTCCTCCAGCAAGAACTTTAAGCAATCTGGCAAGAACTACAAATGTCTCTGAGCTATAAGATGTTGCTTTAATTAACCAATTGTAAAAAGAGAGGTTGTTGGCTTCTGATCTATTCCGATCATCTGAACCTGAAGCTTTCCCCAAATTACCTGCTCCAAGTTGACAAGTACATTGGGAAGATACTTGGTGCAGTCCTGAATAGTACTAGCTATTTCCTACACTCCTCCCCACTTCCATTTCCATTTAGAGGAACCACCTTGTGATGATATCTTAGGATTCTGAGCTCCGGCCAGGATTTACTGTCAACCAGCAATTTTAATACAGTGAGGCCAGGTAAACCCCGGAAAGGACACAAAAACAGAGAATGCTGGAAAAACTCAGCAGGTCAACAGCCCGTATGACTGGAAACGTTAACTCTGTTTCTCTCTCCACAGATGCTGTTAGCCCTGGTGAGTTTTTCCAGCATTCTCTGTTTATGTTTCAGACTTCCTGCAACGGCAGTATTTACCCGGAAAGAACACAACCGTTCAAAGTGGAAATCTAGAAATGTTCGTGTATGATGAGGAGGCAGTGAAAGTGACACTCTGCTTTAACTCCTGTCGTGATTATGCATATGCATGTCTTCAGCCGTGACCCTCTGGCACAGTCACTTTCACTCAGGAACATTACCTGGATACCAAGCGCATAGCAGTTAGGTGTGGCTTAACATTCGAAGTGGTATTGCCAGCAGAATAATAGAATCACACTGTGGGATTTATTCAAGATCTCTGCATAAGTACATTTAATGCATGTTATTTTCCAGCTAGTATAATGGACCAGTGTGATTTTGTCTCTACCAGAAATGTTTCTTGCTATTTTAAAGCGATTTTGGCCTGCTGCAGTTACGCTCTTTCCAGGACCTTGTTGCTGTATTTTGGGGTGCAGCTGAATTTGAAATATATCCCCGCTGACCTTTCCCGCGGCCTGCCAAGCTTAGGTGCATTTACTCAGGAATTCAAGGAGAAGTTTCTATTCCAGAGTGATAAAGCGCTGTGGGAGCTGAGCTGCCATCGTCTAGCCCGACTGGAACAAAGAATGTCACATTCGCCGACGAATGCTCCTTCTGGCGCTGATGCTTAATATAAACGTACAGCATTTATGGTCCTCATTGGGCAACTTCGTGTTTTGCAACACGATGCTGGAGCCACAGAGAACTTCCTTTTACATTTGAAATTGGATTTTTGTTGAATTTTTGTCCCTAATTGACTGTTTCCATTTCATGGACTAAGTTGTTGCAGGTACTGTACCAGTCTGTGGTGCTGATATTGCTAAAAGCTTTGCTTTTAATAAGGTCCGATTGTCCTTTTAATGCTACATCAATTAAATCCCATTTTAAAACAAGCAAACTGCATGGGTCCAATTTTGGGAATATTCTACATCATCTCTCAGACATTCTTAGCTGTCCCTGTGCTGGTGCCTCCGGGTGCTTTTCAATATCAACTGGAAGCCGGGTCATGGTATTTGGCTATTCGCGGTTGCTGTTATTTTTCTGTAACCAACATCACCATTCTCTTCATTGGCCATGGGGCAAGTTTGCTTTGCTTGTTTGACTTGCATAGCCCCCGTTCATCCCCACAAGGCAAGGCATGGAAAGTGAGCTCAGTTCCGCCGCTGCGTGGATAACAGGTCTGAGGTCAGTGCCAACCTGGACACTGCGGCGATTCAAGTCAGGCGAGTGACGTTCTAGTAGGTGATTGAGGTCCATTGCCAGAGGACAGGGTTGTATGGAGGGGCTCATGCCTGTGGGATGATCTGTCCACCTGGCTGGTGCTGCACTCTGAGATCAGGATCCCGCAGCATTTAGCCTGCTCTCCGTCTTTGGTCAGACACAATAGGCGCACGATAGCCCGGCGCATATCTCTGCTGGTCAGAGTGTAAATGATGGGATTCAATGCTGAATTAATCATGGCCAGTCCCAGGAAATAATCGGCCTTATAAAGAATCCTGCAAGTCCCTGCCGCACATGAAACATCCAAAAGCAGCACTATGAAGAGCGGCAGCCAGCAGGCGATGAAGGTGCCCACCACAATGGTAACAGTTTTGAGTAACGCTAAGTATTTCTGGCACCTCCTGGCCACCAGGCTTCTCGTTGTGCCCACGCCAGGGCTGTTGCACTTCACTAAACGATAAATCCGAACGTACAATATCACGATTGCAAACAAGATTAAAATAAAGACCAGAATGCAAGCCAGAATGTAGTTCTTGGAGTACAGTGGCAGCACCGTGGAACATTTTGACAAGTTCCCAATACAATTCCACCCTAAAATTGGGAGAATTCCGAGGAACACTGAGAGTGTCCAGTCTGCAGCCACAAAGAGACGCGTCCGGCATTTCTTATCTGCATTGTACAATTGCATCCTCACCATGGTGACATGCCTCTCCACTGCGATGGCCAGGAGACTGAAGACCGAGGCTGTGAGTGTGATAAAAACACCTCCCTCTCTCAAGAACCACAAAACTGGGGTCAGCTTCAGAGTGTTAGCACCGGACAGCAAAATGTTGACCGTATAAGCGATCCCTGCCAGCAGGTCAGATAGAGTTAGATTGGCCAGCAAGTAATACATCGGCGTGTGGAACTTGCTATTCTTCCAGATGGCCATGAGAACCAGCAAGTTCTCCAATATTATAAAAACACAAACTATTAGAAACACGATAGCATGAGCCCTCAAGCCCGTCTTGTATCGGCTCGGAGTCAGCTTCCCAGTGTAATTATAGTGCAAGGCAACCGTCTCATTGTTGTAGTATTCCCTGAAATTGGGGCTCAGTCTTGCTCCAACCACTATGGTCTCCACATCCATCCTGCCTGGTCCTGTTAAGTGTAGCCCACTTAACGGCCGATCTTTACTCCTTGAGCTTTGCCCTTCTCAGAACTTCAGAATGACTAGTCGGTCAGAAAATAGAGCTGGACATCTGCTCCTAGTAAATTCATGGGGTTTAATTGGTGGGACTGGATTTGCCGATCTTTGATCCGTTGCCGGGTGGCTGCAGTTGGACTAGTTTGATGTTGGAGTTTGCATTTAATACATTGACAAGTGGAGAAATGCGGCCCACCCGTCAGCTGCATGTAAGGCTTCCTCAATCACCCTGAGGATCTGTACTTAGGACTGGGTGGAGTATCCTGTTTAGTGCGGCATTGTCTGGACGGATTCTACAAGCGACAGCGAAAGGCTCGGGATGTCCAAGGGTCCGCGAAAATTACCAGGAGTCTCGCGGATTAAGCGACCCACAACCGAAAACCGACAGCAAAGTCCTAAAAGCAGGAAAAAGCAATCACAGAAAACACCATTGTTATTAATACTCAACTCTCCCAAATATTTGTGTTTTTATGCCCTTGTAGCGTTCTCCGGTAAAATGGAAAGTCTCCAATAGCTTAAGTGTAAAATATATGTCAGGAGGGAGTGTGGGATATTCGCTTTCTGTGGTTGACCGAGTGTGGAACCCGGTACGAGTTTGGGAAATTACTGAACTGACTCAACTCTAGTGCAGTTTACAGACACTCTAGTCGCACTGCAAAACACGGAGAAACTGATTACATGCAAAAATTGCAATTCGCAAACACTTACTGTTCGAGGTAAAAATATCAGAGCTGTGCCGAAGTCTTGGTCCGCAAGAGCTAACTCTGAGCCTCCCTATGAGGACTGGCTGTTGTTAACAGCTGGCAATGTTTGAAGTGCCGGTCGAGCCGGGCTAGGTGAACTTTCAGGGCGGCTCAGCGCATGGTGGGAGGGTTTAGGTTGTTTCACCGTCAGGGCTGGGTTTAAAATCACAGTAGCTCGATCAGCATCTGAAATGAAAGATTAACCTCTGGTATGCAGGGAGCGGGTCAGATCTGTGAAAGGAAGCTGGGGGTGGTGCGGGGATGGGATGGGGTGGGGGTTGGGGAGTCCATTGATAGAACAGGCTGAAACAGACGGGAGGGGGGAAGTACAGCAGTTCAAGCTGAGGTCAGATGTGCTAAGTAATGGTGCAGAGTTTATCAAACCACAAATAAGTTGTTTAAAATTGGAGGTGTAAGAGACCATAGACTGGACTAAAGTCACCTCAGGTTGCAAAAAAGGCATGGGAAGCACAACAGGAAGGCAGGAGAGCAAACAGCCCCAGAACAGAGGGTGGAGAATTGTGAATGTGGTTAGATAATTACCACCCGAAGTTGCCAGTGAGTATTCAGTGCAGACTGTAAGAGGAAGTCGACTTACTTGGGTGGATATTCAGCAGGACAGGTAGACTCAAATAAGACACTTAAATTATCAGGGGAGGGGATGGCGTAGTGGTATTGTTGCTGGACCAGTAATCCAGAGACCCAGGGTAATGCTGACTAACAGATGGTTTGAATTTGAATTTGGTAAAAATCTGGAATTAAAGTCTAATGATGATCATGAAACCATCGTTGATTGTTGTATGGGTAAGAAATCTGTCATGACTGCAAACACCACTGAAATGTGGTTGGCTCTTAAAATGCCCTCTGAAATAGCCTAGTAAGCCACACAGTTGTATCAAACTGCTACAAAGTCAAAAAAGGAATGAAACTGGATGGACCACCTGGCATCGTCAGCCTGTCCTTACTAACACCTGGGGGCCAAAAATTGGGAGGGCTGTTTCACAGATTAGTCAAGCAACAGCCTGACATAGTCATCATCATGGAGTCATATCTTACAGATAATGTCCCAGACACCAGAGGTGGTGGCACAGTGGTATACTGTCAGGAGGCTGTTGCCCTAGGAGTCCTCAATATTGACTCCTGACCCCATGAAGTCTCATGGCATCAGATCAAACATGGACAAGGAAATCCTGATTACCACATGCCGCCCTCCCTCAGCTGATGAATCAGCACTCCTCCATGTTGGAGGAAGCACGGAGCACTTGGAGGAAGCACTGAATGTACTCTGGGTGGGGGACTTCAATGTCCATCACCAAGAGTGGCTCATTAGCACCGCTACTGACCGAGCTGGCTGAGTCCTAAATGACATAGCTGCTAGACTGGGCCTGTGACAGATGGTGCGGGAACCAGCAAGAGGGAAATACATTCTCACCAAGATAAAAGCAAAATACTGTGGATGCTGGAAATCTAGGACAAAAACAAAAATATCTGGAAAAGCACAGCAGGTCTGACAGCATCTGTGGAGAGGGACACAGTTGACGTTTCGAGTCTGGATGACCCTTCATCAGAACTAAGACATATAGAAATGAGATGAAATATAAGCTGGTAGAAGTGGGTGGGACAGGAGAGCTCGATAGAGGGCTAGTGATAGGTGGAGGCCGAGAAGAGACTGCCAAAGATGTCATAGACAAAAGGACAAAGGAGTGTTGATGGTGGTGCTATTATCTAAAAGATGTGCTAATGGGGACATGAAGAGTAGCAAACAGGACAAGCTAGTGGCAGATGGCCCTAATGCGGGTGGGGTGGGGGAAGGGCCCAATCACCTCCTCTTCACCAAAGACGTCCAATCCCTTTACACCTCCATCCCTTACTGGAATGGTCTGAGGGCTCTCCGCTTCTTCCTCGAACAGAGGCCCGAACAATCCTCATCCACCACTACTCTCCTCCGTCTGGCTGAACTTGTTCTCTCACTGAACAATTTCTCCTTAAACTCGTCTCACTTCCTCCAAATAAAAGGTGTGGCTATGGGTACTCGCATGGGCCCCAGTTATGCCTGTCTCTTTATGGGGTATGTGGAACATTCCTTGTTCCAGTCCTACTCCAGCCTCCTCCCACAACTCTTTCTCCAGTACATCGATGACTGCTTCGGTGCCGCTTCATGCTCTTGTCTGGATCTGGAAAAATTTATTAATTTTTCTTCCAATTTCCACCCCTCCATCATTTTCACGTGGTCCATCACTGACACTTCCCTTCCCTTCCTTGACCTCTCAGTCTCAATCTCTGTTAATAGACTGTCCACCAATATTCATTACAAGCCTACTGACTCCCACAGCTACCTTGACTACAGCTCCTCACACCCCGCTTCCTGTAAGGACTCCATCCCATTCTCTCAGTTCCTTCACCTCCATCGCATCAGTTCTGATGATGCCACTTTCCAAAACAGTTCCTCTGACATGTCTTCCTACTTCCTTAACTGAGGTTTTCCACCCGCAGTGGTTGACAGGGCCCTCAACCATGTCTGGCCCATCTACCGCGCAACCACCCTCACACCTTCCTCTCCCTCCCAGAACCAAGATAGGGCCCCCCTTGTCCTCACTTATCACCCCACCAGCCTCCACGTTCAAAGGATTATCCTCTGCCATTTCCACCAACTCCAGCATGATGCCACTACCAAACACATCTTCTCTTCACCCCCACGGCAGCTTTCCGCAGGAATCGTTCCCTCCAGGACACCCTGGTCCACTCCTCCATCAACCCCTACACCTCAACCCCCTCCCATGGCACCTTCCCATGCAACCACAGAAGGTGCACCTTCCCATGCAACCACAGAAGGTGCAACACCTGCCCCTTTACTTCCCCTCTCCTCACCATCCAACGGCCCAAACACTCCTTTCAAGTGAAGCAGCATTTCACTTGCACTTCCCTCAATTTAGTCCACTGCATTCGCTTCTCCCAATGTGGTCTCCTCTACATTGGAGAGACCAGACTGGGTGACCGCTTTGTGGAACACCTTCGGTCTGTCCGCAAGCATGACCCAGATTTCCCTGTCGCTTTCCATTTCAACATATCATCCTGCTCTCATGCCCACATGTCTGTCCTTGGCTTGCTGCAATATTCCAGTGAAGCTCAACACAAACTGGAGGAACAGTACCTCATCTTCCGACTAAGCATTTTACAGCCTTCTGGACTGAATATTGAGTTCAACAATTTCAGATCATGAACTCTGTCCTCCATCCCCACCCCCTTTCCGATCCCCCTTTTTCCAATAACTTGCAGTATTTTTTATTATTAATTTTTTTTTACAACTATATTTTTTCTTTTCCCTCCTATTTTTAAATTTATTTTGATCTATTGTTTCATCTTCACCTTTTAGCCCATTTCGATCCCTTCCCCCCACCCCACCCGCACTAGGGCCATCTGCCACTATTTGTCCTGTTTGCTACTCTTCATGTCCCCATTAGTACATCTTTTAGATAATACCACTACCATCAATACTCCTTTGTCCTTTTGTCTATGACATCTTTGGCAGTCTCTTCTTGGCCTCCACCTACCCCTGGCCCACCCCCCCCCCCCATCGAGCTCTCCTGTCCCACCCCCTTCTACCAGCTTATATTTCATCTCATTTCTATATGTCTTAGTTCTGATGAAGAGTCATTCAGACTCGAAACGTCAGTTGTGTCCCTCTCCGTAGATGCTGTCAGACCTGCTGACTTTTTCCAGCTATTTTTGTTTTTGTTCCACATTCTCACCAATCTGCCTGCCGCAGGTGCATCCGTCCATGATGGTATCGGTAGGAGTGACCACCGCACAGTCATTGTGGAGATGAAGTCCCGCCTTCACATTGAGCATACCCTCCATTGTGTTGTGTGGCACTACCACTGTGCTAAACGGAATAGATTTCAAACAAACCCAGCAGCTCAAGACCGGGCATCCATGAGCACTGTGGGCCATCAGCAGCAGCAGAATTGTATTTGAACACAATCTGTAACCTCATGGCCCGGCATATTCCCCACTCTACCATTACTGCCAAGCCAGAGGATCAACCCTGGTTCAATGAAGAGTGCAGGAGGGCGTGCCAGGAGCAACACCAGGCATACCGAAAAATGAGGTCTCAACCTGGCAAAGCTACAACACAGGACTACTTGCGTGCCAAACAGCATAAGCAGCGATCCCACAACCAATGGATCAGATCTAAGCTGCGCAGTCCTGCCACATCCAGTCGTGAATGGTGGTGGACAATTAATTCACTACAGGAGGTGGCTCCACAAATATCCCCATCCTCAATGATGGAGGAGCCCAGCACATCGGTGCTAAAGATAAAGCTGATTGCTACAATCTTCCGCTAGAAGTGCTGAGTGGATGATCCATCTCGGTGTTCTCCAGAGGTCCCCAGCATCACAGATGCCAGCCTTCAGCCAATTTGATTCACTCCATGTGATATCAAGAAACGGCTGAAGGCACTGGATGTTGCAAAGGCTTTGGGCCCTGACAATATTCAGGCAATAGTATTGAAGACTTGTGCTCCAGAACTTGCCTTGCCCCTAGCCAAGCTGTTCCAGTACAGCTACAAGACTGGCATCCACCTGGCTATGTGGAAAATTGCCCAGGTATGTCCGGTACTCGAAAAGCAGGACAAATCCAACCCGGCCAATTACCACCCCATCAGTCTACTCTCTATCATCAGTAAAGTAATGCTCATCAACAGTGCTATCAAGCGGCACTTGCTTAGCAATAACCTGCTCACTGATGCCCAGTTTGGGTTCCGCCCCTGACCTCATTACAGCCTTGGTTCAAACATGGACAAAAGAGCTGAACTCCCGAGGTGTGGTCAGAGTGACTGCCCTTGACATCAAGGCTGCATTTGACCGAGTGTGGCATCAAGGAGCCCTAGCAAAAGTCAATAGGAATCAGGGGAAAACTCTCCACTGGTTGGAGTCATACCTAGCACAAAGGAAGATGCGTGTGGTTGTTGGAGGTCAGTCATCTCAGCTCCAGGACATCACTGCAGGATTTCCTCAGGGTGGTGTCCTAGGCCCAACCATCTTCAGCTGCTTCATCAATGACCTTCCTTCCATCATAAGGTCAGAAGTGGGGATGTTCGCTGATGATTGCACAATGTTCAGCACCATTCACGATTCCTCAGATACTGATGCAGTCCTCACCCAAATGCGGCAAGACCTGGACAATATCCAGGCTTGGGCTGACAAGTGGCAAGTAACATTCGTGCCACACACGTATCAGGCAATGACCATCTCCAACAAGAGAGGACCCAACCATCGCCCCCTGATCCTCAATGGTATTACCATCACTGAATCCCCACTATCAAAATCCTGGGGTTTACCATTGACCAGATACTGAACTGGACTAGCCATATAAATACTGTGGCTACAAGAGCAGGTCAGAGGCTAGGAATCCTGCGAAGCATAATTCCCCTCCTGGTTCCCCAAAGCCTGTCCACCATCTCCAAGTGAAGTCAGGAGTGTGATGTAACACTCCCCACTTGCCTGGATGAGTGCAGCTTCCATAACACTGAAGAAGATTGACACCATCTAGGACAAAGCAGCTGCTTGATTGGCATCACATCCACAAACATTCACTCCCTCCATCACCAACGCACAGTAGCAGCAGTGTGTACCATCTAGAAGATGCACTGCAGGAACTCACCAAGGCTCCTTCAACAGCACCTTCCATACCCATGACCACTACCATCTAGAAGGACAAGGGCAGCAGATAGATGGGAACACCCCCACTTGAAAGTTCTCTTCCAAGTCACTCACCATCCTGACTTGGAAATATATCACCGTTCCTTCACTGTCGCTGGGTCAAAATCCTGGACCTCCCTCCCTAACATCACTGTGTGTGTACCTACACCACATGGACTGCAGCCGTTCAAGAAGGCAGCTCACCACCACCTTCTCAAGGGTAACTAGGGATGGGCGATAAATGCTGGCCCTGCCAGTGAAGCCCACAACCTGTGACCAAATAAAAATACTCATCACCCAGCTCGCCTGTGCAATGGAAGGTCAGTTAAATAATGTTTGACCAGCAAGCTTCCTGTGCAGTTTTGGCTGATAGAGGATGCTCACCCACCCTGCCCCACAGTATCTGGTGCAGCAGTAGCTTTAAAAGGGGAGTGGAATGCTCATTGGCAGTACAATAGTTCTTCTGTTCACAACATAAAAGGAAGAAGAGGAATAATAGGACAGTACCTATTGAAGTTGCAGAGCTTGAGGTGCTGTTGCACTGCTGTTGCACCTGCCACAACCCTCATAATAGAGCTGGCTATAGTGAATGGGAGGGGGAGGTGGTTGAAATGATGATTATTGTCTCCCCATATCCAGAAGTTGTGGGAGTAAATGCTCAGGAATGTTAAAACAAAAGCATATAGCCTGGATGCTAGAAATCTGAAATAAAACCATAAAACGCTGGAATAATACTCAGACGAGGTTTCATTTGTGGAGAAAGAAACAGAGTTTAAAGAGTTCACAAATGCCATTTGACCTGCTGAGTGTTTACCAGAATTCACTTTTTATTTTTGCTGGAGACATTTGCCAGCCTCAAGAAGATTGCCAATGCAAAGTATATGGCCAAAGTTTTAATAACACTGAGAATTCACTTCCTTAAGCTCTTAATGTTCAATGACACATCATGCAAAGTATGGACGCAACCTTTCACCATTTTCACACATGTTCATACATGCCCATATTGCTACGTTAATTAACTTTGTAGGCGGCACTAAATGTATAACTATTGTTGAACAGAATTCTTAGAAGTTGTACCTACAGAGAAATAGGTACAAATTCTGACATGCCTTTAACAGTACAATGCCTGCCACACATCTTTAACATAGACATCTTGATATGCACCTTTAGCACTACAAGCTCTGACAATACAAAATGTGCCTTCCTAGTTGTCCCCATTTTAAAAGAGGGAACAGATAGAAGTGCAGTCCTGTTGAATCAACTTGCCCATTCTCCTGACATCCTTCCCACTTCTTCTCCTGACATCCTTCCCACTCCTTCACCTGTGCTATTGGAAAGGATTGTCACAAAATTAACAGCAATGTTGTTGACTCATAAAATGCCCTCCGAAGTGGCCTAGCAAGCCACTCAGTTGTTTCAAACCACTACAAAGTCTAATAAGCGGAATGAAACCGGTTGGACCACCTGGCCTGAATCTAGGCACCATAAACGGCAACAGCACCCCCAGCCTTGTTGACCCTGAAAAGTACTTCTTACTAACACTTGGGGCCTTGTGCCAAAATTGGGAAAGCTGTCCCACAGATTAGTCAAGTGACAGCCAGAGATGGTCATACTCATGGAATTGTACCTTACAATGTCCCAGACACCACAGTCACCATCCCTGGGTATGTCCTGCCCCATTGGCAAGAGATCCACCAGAGGTGGCAGCACAATGGTATACTGTTGGGACAGAGTTGCCCTTGGAGTCTTCAACTTTGACTATGGACCCCTTGAAGTCTCGTGGCATCAGGTCAAACATGGCAAGGAATCTCCTGCTGGTTGCCACCTACTGTTGCCCCTCAGGTGATGAATCAGTATTCCTCCATGTTGAACACCGATTGGAAGAAGCACCGAATATGACAAGGGCACAGAATGTACTCTGGGTGGGGGTTTTCAATGTTGATCACCAAGAGTGGCTCGGTAGCACCACTACTGACCAAGCTGGCCGAGTCCTAAAAGACTTAGCTGCTGGACAGGTGAGGAAACTAACAAGAGGGGAAAACTGACTTGACCTTGTCTTTATCGGTCTATCTGTTCAGATGCATCTGCCCATGACAGTATTGGTAGGAGTGACCACTGCACAGTCCTTGTGGAGATAAAGTCCCATCTTCCCATTGAGGATATACTCCATTGTGTTTTGTGGCACTACAAACATGCTAAATAGGATAGATTTCGAACAGATCTAGGAACTCAAAACTCAGCAATGTCACAACAGCGGATCATAGCCCCAAATTATGTACGAGCATATTGAACTTTTTAAGGAAGATATGTTTTTAAAAAAAGACATACAGGCAAAAGCTGACTGAGAATGTGAAGTAACCACTTCCTGGAAAATTCCTATGTGCAAAAATTATGGACACGTCCCAACTCATGTGACGGTGTCACATGAGGGGACATGTTTGGGAAAATTTATTTTTCTATTTTTAGTTTTTTGACATTTAGAACTGATCTCCCTAAGGCAACACTTAGCCTCAAGGAGATGAGTGCGTTCTTTTGTGCGCATGTGCGAAAGAGTATGCTCTCAATTTTGGGATTTCTCCCCCCCGCCCATACAGGAGCACATAGCGCTTCTGTGCGGATGTCACGCTAGGCGGGCCTTAATTTGCCTGCCCACGTAAAATGACGCCGATCGGAAGTGCGTCTGAGCCCACCCGCCCTTCAACTTCGCCTCCTATGGAGGTGAAATCCTGCCCCATGTTTCAGGGAGATGACATGCTCATAGTTAAATTTTCCTGCCATTGTGGGAAAAGCCTGCTTGTGCCCTGCTTTCTGACCAATCCAGCTAAGATTGGTAAGTCCGTGTACGAGAAAAAGCTAGTTCAAAATCACAACAAAACACTTAGTTATGCAGCATGTATTATCCACTAGGTACAGTTACCTATAATTTATACTGACAATGTGTTTATTGATTATTTCTGATGGATTTTAGCAGGGTTCAGTAATCCTCGAGTGAATTTTGAAAGCTTTGTTCTGCTGGTGTTAGTTATCAAGATTAAGAGAGTGTAATTGGGACCTGTGTCACTAGGGACTGGAGCTAGTTCAGCTTGTTATATGTGCATACATAAGCTAGAATGTAAATGCCTTATTTGGAATCATTGATGCAAGTTATTATAAAGTTGAGTAAATGGAATTTACATAGCCTGGGCTTACTCTGGACAAGCTCACTATGGAGAAACCTGACTGGGCTGAACTTATTATGGATTTGTCTTAAGATTGACTGGCCTTACTGCAGGTTGGTCTCAGGATGAGTAGAGCTTTCTATGGCCTAATTCGAGGAATGGCTGGGCATTTTTGGGTGCTCTAGTGGGCTGTCCTCAGAATAGAATGTCCAAAACCTCAAATAGATTTTATTCAAATTTCTTCTTTTCCAAAGAAAACCAGCCCAGCCTCCTTAACATTTCTCCACAAATACCCAAATGATCTCAGTTGCCCCTCTGCTAACTTTTGAGAATCACATTTCTATGATTAGATAACAAGAGGGGGGTTATTATTATTTTTGAAAGAATAGACAATACTGCAAATGAGGCCTGACCAATGCCTGAAAGAAGGTTATGGAAGAGGGATCAGAAAGAATGTGAAGTAACTCTTTAACGATCACCTTGAAGGACCTTTCTATTACAAGGAAATTAAACTAACCATGAAAAGCAAGTTTCCTTGCCGAGAAAGAGATCTCCAAACAAATTCCCCTGGCCATTAAGCAGCTTTTGTAATGTCAGTTACAAGGGGCATTCCCAGAGAGCAGCTCCATTTCAAAACACAAGAGGATGTGACCTCAACCCAGCCTAAGTCCTGCTTCTGAGCCACGGTTCTCAGGGAACCACAACTAATTGAGATTGTAGCCTTTCCAGTCTGAAGCATTGTTTCTCAGCTGGCTCAGGAGCAGCTATTGGGCTTGTTTCAAGTCACATCCCTCAATATTTTCAGCAAGCTACTTTGGGCCTGTAAATTATATCACTGGAGTGACACAATAAGGAAGAAGACCCAGCTCGGGGCTTCCACATGGTGGTAAAAATCAAAGCAAAACAAAATTTGCTCCCTGTAAAATTTCCTTTATTTATAATACAGTAACTGTTACTTCTCTGTCCCCAATTCTAACTTCCCATTATCAGTTTGAAATGGATGAATAGTTTTACTCTTTATTTGAAAAACCTTTACTGGTACCTGGAATGTTCTCAGCAACGTTTGGGTCGTCACAGTCTAACAAGTTTAGAATTTATTGTAAAGCCAGAGCCAGTTTACACTGAGTCTGAACTTGTATTGTAAATCGGGTGCCAGAGCCCAGTTGACTCTGAAGAGGAGCCAACCAAGACTACCCTCCAAATCCTAATGCTGGATTCAGAATTGTTACTGTATGTAAGCGGAAGCCAATCATCACCACACCTTTGTTGCAATTACAATAAATGAAAGCTTACATTCAATGATTCTCTTAGCTTTTCCAGTGATTTCCTCTCTGCTTTCACTTGTCTTCAACTATTCCTCCTACTTACCAGATTTTAACATTTTTCAAGAGCCTCTGCAGATTCTTAATGCATCTGTCTGTAAACTAACAGGGTAACAAACAGAGCAGTGTTTGATTTGGTGAGGGAGGAATGTTAGTCCCATCTCTACAGGCTGAATTCCAAAACAATCAAAGATACAATCAGTAAACTCTTCTTATCAATATGTCTGAGTCCCATAACTCTGTGTCGCTTTCATAACTTAAAATTACTAAACTTAAATATCTCAGTGAAGTTTGAACAAATGCATTGGCTTGTATCCAGTATGTTCCATACTTAATCCAACCAGAACCTTCTTAGTGATCTTTCTCCAAACAAGTACATTAAAGAAACAGAGAAATATTGTTTACAGCTAGGCTCTATATTTTGTACACTGCATTTTTTCTGAAGCTTCTGAAACTCCACAAGTCAGAGGTGTATTCTATATTGATATTAAATAGACATGTATTGATAGAATTGCTCTACACTATACAGGATACTTACAGGTAATAAAGCAAAATACTGGGGCTGTTGGAAATCTTAAATATAAACAGAAAATACTGGAAATGCTCAGCAGGTCTGACAGCATCTGGGGAGAGAGGAACTGAGTTAACGTTTCAGGTTGATGACCTTTCATCATAACTCCATCTTTGACTGAAACGCTAACACTGTTTTTCTCACCACAGATGCTGCTAGACCTGCTGAGTATTTCCAGGATTTTCTGTCTTTATTATTAATCAAGGTGTTCTACAGTTTATACAGAACACTCACCCAATGTACTGTCACAGGTGTTTGATGTTTTATACAGATACTTTCACCCCTGAACTCTGCCTAGATTGCACGGCTACTACCTTACTTACGATGAAAATCCATTTAAATTGAAATTCACATCTATCAAATTTCGGCTCTTAGTGCCATGGCATTGACAGTGAGACCATGTTTACAGTGAATACAGATTTTGTGATACTTTACATTTATAGTTAACTGTTTATGGTAAAACTCTTTATAATGAATGTTGATAATGAAAGCTGGTACAGTGAAACTTCAAAGTACTGCATTGCTTGTTTTTTTTTGATGATGTTAGACGATGAATGTTGGTCAAGACACCGGGACATTTGATAGAAAACTACATATGAAACAATACAATTCAGCTCAACCTGTCTGTGCAATATTTGAGCTCCACAACAACAAGCTGTCCAAATCACATTTGCCTTAAGCTTCCTTTTCAACTTTTCCTTTATTCACCTACTCATCAACAAGGACCTTGGTTTAAAAATCATCACTGCACAAAATGTTCTGAGATGTTTCTAAGATGGTGTAAGGAGCTACATAAACTGATTTAGTTCTGCTTCTACATCTAGCCTTCAAATTTGTGATAGGTCATATTTATTTCACTATCATTGCTAAAATATCATATTAAAGTTTTGTTGCTATTCTTTTGATAGTCTTTTGATGTGTTTATTTGAACACTACGCTTTACCATGTATAACATCTAATGATGACTCAGTATCTGATTCTTAATGCTGCAAACACCAATGTACATCAGAGCAGGTGTATATAATTTTCTACTTAATACTTTAGGGATGACATCCTAAAAGATCACAATTACATATAATTAGTCTGAAATATTTGCTAAAACATGAAATGCGCTTCAGAATATGTCAACCCAGGATCCAGTCACTGAAATTTAAACCTGAGGCTAATTACAGCTATAAATCCAAGACAGTTGGGTCATAGTCCTGTCTCTCAATATGACCATAAAAATACAGCTTAAGAAGTTTCTTAATGGACCTGCCCCATTCACGTAGATCTTTTAGTACATACATTGTTATTGCTCAAGTCAGATGCAGGTCAGACAACAATAGCAACAAAACTATCTTGACTATCATTCTATAAATTCAAAGGCAATCTTTTAAAATGTATTTTCTTCTGCCTCTTTTTAATAATCTCTCACCTTCTCCTTGCACTCTTGAGAGTTATTGAGGTTCTACAAGTGCAGACTGTCTCCCAGTATCTCAGCCAACTGGCTTTTTCTCCTGCGTGAACCTGGACAATGACTCTTGGGGAGAATATTGAACTATGGGGGCATCTCAGCTAAGGTTGATTCTATCCTCATCTCCACCCATATATACTTGCCAATCGGAGTTATTGGTTAATGATCAGTTGCCAATTTTCCTTCCCTAATGTGATAATATTGAGACTACTCACTGCCATAAGCAACTTCGTAAACATTTATTTTTATGGGATGTTGGCATCACTGGCTAGGACAGCATTTATTGCCCATCCCCAATTGCCCTTAATTAATGGTGGTGTCCGCTGCAGTCCACGTAGTTACATCCACAGCGCTGTTAGGAAAGGAGCTCCAGGATTTTGACCCATCAACATTGAAGGAATGGTGATCTACTTCCAAGTCAGGATGGTGTGTGGCTTGGAGAGGGACTTGCAAGTGTTGGCGTGGCATGTGTCTGCTGCCCTTGTCCTTCTAGGTGGTAGAGGTCTTAAGTTTCGAAGGTGTTGTTGAAGGAGCCTTGGTAAGTTGCTGCTGTGCAGCTTGTAGATGGTACACACACTGCTACCACTGAGCATCGGTAGTGGAGGGAGTGAATGTTGAAGGTGGTGGATGGGGTGCCAATTGCTTTGTCCTGGTGTTGAGCTTCTAGTGTATTGTTGGAGCTGCACTCAACCAGGCAAGTGGAGGGTATTCCATCACACTCCTGACATGTGCCTTGTGGATAGTAGCTAGGCTTTGGGGAGTCAGGAAGTGAGTTACTCTCCACAAAATTCCTAGCCTCTAACCTGCTCTTGTAGCCACAGTATTTATATGGCTGGTCCAGTTCCGTTTCTGTTCGATGGTAACTCACCCAGGATGTTCATAGAGGGGGACTCTGTGATGGTTATGCTATTGAATATCAAGGTGAGATGGTTAGATTCTCTCTTTTTGGAGATTGTCATTGTTGTTGCCTGGCACTTCTGTGGTGTGAATGTTACTTGCCACTTGTCAGTCCAAGCCTGGATGTTGTCCAGGTCTTGCTGCATTTGGACATGGACTGCTTCAGTAGCTGAGGAGTCGCAAATGGTGCTGAACATTGTGCAAGCATCAGTGAACACCCCAACTTGTGCAATCATCAGTGAGTATCCCAACCTCTGACCTTATGATAGCGGAAGGTCATTAATGAAGCACCTGAAGATGGTTTGGCCTAGGATACTCCCCTGAGGAACTCTTTCAGAGGTGTCCAGCAACTGACATGATTGACTTCCATCAACCACAACCATTTGTGCCAGGTATGAGTCCAATCAATGGAGAATTTTCCGCCTGATTCCCATTGTCTCTAGTTTAGCTAGGATTCTTTGATGCCACACTCAGTCAAATGTTGCCTTGATGTAAAGGGCAGTCATTCACCTCACCTCTTGCGTTCAGCTCTTTTGCTATTGTTTTGACCAAGACTTTAATGAGGTCAGGAGCTGAGTGGTCCTGGCAGAACTCAGACTGACTGTCAGTGAGCAGACTATTGCTGAGTAAGTGCCACTTGATTGCACTGTCGACAGCAGCTTTCGTCACTTTGTTGATGATCGACGTAAAGTAGTGGGGTGGTAATTGACTGGGTTGGATTTGTCCTGCTTTTTATGAACGGGACATACCTGGTCAATTTTCCACGTTGCCGGGTAGATGTCAGTACTGTAACAGTACTGGAACAATTTGGCTCGGGGTGCAGCTAGTTCTGGAGCAGATGTCTTCAGTATTATTGCCAGAATGTTGCCAGGGCCCCTAGCCTTTGCAGAATGGAATTATTGACAGGATCTGGCCAAAGTGGACTTGGAGCAGCTACTTGTAGCAAAGTCCAAATCAGGCCAGTGGGAGTCATTCAAAAAGGAACTAGTGAGAGTTCAAGGCCAACATGTTCCTGTAAAGGTGAAGGGTGGGACCAACAAATCCAGGGAACCCTGGATGTCAAGGGATATAGAGGATTGGATAAGGAAAAAAAAGGAGGCTTATGGCAGATACAGAGGGCTGAAAATTGAGGAAGCCCTAGAGGAGTAGTTAAATAAGTAATTAGGAGAGCAAAGAGGGGGCATGAAAAAACACTGGCGGGCAAGATAAAAAAATCCCAAGGCATTTTATAAATATATTAAGGGCAAGAGGATAACCAGGGAAAGAGTAGGGCCCATTAGGGACCAAAATGGCAATCTGTGCATGGTGTTGGAGGACGTAGGTGAGGTCTTAAATGATTACTTTTCACCAGTGTTCACTATGGAGAAGGACGATATAGGTGTAGAAATCAGGGAGGGGGACTGTGTTATACATGAACAAATTGGCATTGAAAGGGAGGAAGTATTAGCGGTTTTAGTGGGTTTAAGGGCGGATAAATCTCCAGGCCAAGATGAGATGTATCCCAGGCTGCTATGTGAGGCAAGGGAGGAGATTGCAGGGGCTCTGACACTAATTTTCAAATCTTCTCTGGCCACAGGAGAGATGCTAGAGGACTGGAGGACAACGAATGTGGTACCATTATTCAAGAAGGATAGTAGGGACAAACCAGGTAATTTCAGGCTAGTGAGTCTAACATCAGTGGTAGGGAAACTATTGGAAAAAATTCTGAGGGACAGGATTAATCTCCACTTGGAGAGGCAGGGCTTAATTAGGGATAGTCAGCATGGCTTTGTCAGGAGAGATCATGTCTAACAAGGTGTGTAGATGAGAGTAGTGTAGTTGATGTAGTCTACATGGACTTCAGTAAGGCTTTTGACAAGGTCCCGCATGGGAGAATGCAGGAACTCATCCATGGCTCCAGCAATGGAGTGCAGGTCTGCGTGCATCCCCGCATTCTGGACCAGGGTCTCCATTGTGTCCACTGTCTTTCCCATGGAGACCTACATACACGCACATGTGGGCACCACTTAATCAGAAAGGAGGTGGATGCACTCCTCCAACTTGCTTGCCACACTGTTGAGGGTTTCCAGCAGCTCTGTGTGATGTTCCCCTGCTTTCTGCTGACTCTCCATGATGAGTTGGAAGTCCCAATCCAGAGGCTTGTCATCTGACTTGGACCTCACAGATGCCTCTTCCCCAGCAGTCCCCTGAGAGCTCAGCTGAACCTGCCTCCTTCTGTTGCGGACATGTGTCCATGCGGTGACCACCAGATTGTGAACCCTAGCTTGCTCTAGATCTAGGCCCCACCGAGATGTCTCTCTGTGCTGGTACAGGGTGTGGGTAAGCGCTGTGACGGGTCTTCCTGGCTGTTTATTTCAAGCTCTTCAATGGAGGAGGTGTCCTCTTGGCTGGAGGTGAGGACCTGATGGAGCTGAGGGACTGGCTGGCTGAGGGTGTCAGTCGCTTGGCAGAATTCCCTGTGAACCAGAGTAGGGATAACTATTGCATGGCAGCAGAGTCAAAAGCAGGAGAGAGAGCACTCACAGCAGTGTTGAGAGAGGGTTGATGTGGTGCAGGATCCTCACATGGGTGTTTGCTGCTGACCTCACCGTTACCACAGGCACGGTCCATGTCCTCATCAGTCAGCATGGTGGCATGCTCCTCAAAGTGAGCAAGGGGTCTAATGTGGGCCACAACTAACCCCTGGTCTGGCACCTCTCCCTGCTGTTGTGAGCCATCTTCTCCTGATCCTCCGTAGAATGTTTGTGTGGTGAGCGGAGCCATGGACGGGATGAGGATGCGAGCTCCAGAGGGTGTGAGCCTGATGGAGATTTGAGGGTGTGTGAGAGTTAGCGCTGTTGTCCTTTGAGGTGTGAGGTCCCTGTGGATGTGTGATGGGTTTGTGAGTGTGTGAGTTGAGAGTGATGGGGTGGTTGACTTACCCTGGCGGAAGGGGTGAGAACATTCATCCTCTTCCTGGACTGGATGACTGACCTCCTTTGTACTCCAGTGGTGCTGACCGTCACTGCCACTGCCTCCCAGGCCAGATTAATGACTCTGGTGGACCTCCTGCGGCCAGATCGTGGGTAGAGGACATTGCAACAGCCTTCCACTGCCTCCAGCAGGTGCCCGAGAGAGGTATCACTAAATTTGAAGGCTGCCATCTTTGCTTTCGGTGCCACTGTCGCCTGCAGTCCTGGCCTGAAGACATGAAGTAGGCTGCGCTCTGATGCGCTTTAAATATGGTGCCTGGAGTGAGGAAGTGCTGAGGTCACGATCCGGCGTGTTCCCCGTCAATGCATAATCAATAAGGTGGGCGTGCCGGGATTAGGATGATATGACATGAAAAGCTGTCATTGCAGCCAGTGGGTAAAATGTCCTTATTCCTACCCGCTATTGCACTTTGTTCAAATCTGGGACGATTCCACCCTAAGTCTAGCCCGTCTGTCGGTGGCTTTTCAACACAACCTGTGCATTAACAAAACTGTTCCATGTTATCTGAACAATTGGTGTGAATGAGCATGATGACTATCTGCATGTGGCAGTTTCAACCCCAATATTTAAAGAGACATTCCAAATGTGCAGTTTGATGGAGTTTGGAGTTGGGAGCACAACAGCAGGAACTGGCAGAATGGATTCCAGATGCTTTTAGTGACACCTGCCTGGTTGTGCTGCTGGGGATATCTCCACAGGGAGATGGTCTTCTCTACTGAGAGGAAGAAGAAGCCTGCAGGTGAAACTGAAAATGTTTAAAGTTGTCCATGAGATCAGTAGTAAGTGTGTGATGGAATGCTCGTGGATTCAATGCTGAAAGGTTTAATGACCTAAGCAGGACAGGAAAGGAGCACATCACTCTTCACACCAAACTACTTTGCAAGTAAACCTATCCCTCTCTATTTATGCATTCTCCCATTGGTCCAGCTGCCACTGACATTCATCTTCATCTTTATGCATTATTATCTCTCTCATAATTACCTTAAACAAATGCCCTCCATCCATCTGTTCAACACATTACTCTCCTCTTTCCCTCCTTGCTGGAGAGAAGAGCACAGGTCATGAGGGAGAAGTAGAGAACTAGAAGTGGCCCTCTAGCCATCTTGCAACTGACAGCTATGCAGACGGAGACACTGGATATTAGTGGAGCCTCAGTGTATCTGCTGTCAGAAATAACCAGATGAGGTCCTCTCAGCTTTCTGATGACAATTAAATATCAGACAGCAACATGGTATTACAATACTCACTCATGTTGACTTGATGTCAGCAGTGAGTGAAAAATCATGTGCATAATGATCACTTAAAATGGTCTTAGCTAACTCATGCCTTTAATCTCCCACAGGGCCTTCATGGAAGAGGTGGTTCAGGAGGATTATGACAACTTTTCAGTGGAGATCGCTCCTCTGAGGATGCACTGTCACAGAACTCATGCAGCACATGCAGCAGCCCAGATGTGTACCATCTATGAGATGAACTTCCAAAATTCACCAAAGCTCCTTTGACAGTAACTTGCAAGTTCTACCACCTAGAAGGACCACATGACCAGCACCTGCAAGTTCCCTTCCATGTCACATAGCATCCAAACTTGGAACTATACCACTGCTCCTTCACTGTCCCTGGGTCAAAATTTTGGAACCCCCTTTCTAACACTGTGAGTGTACCTACACCATATGGACTCCAGCATTTACTCATCAGCTCACCACCACCACTTGAACCCAACCGGGAATGGATATAAACATTGGCCTTGCCAATGTCTCTCAAATCCCACTAATGAATTAAAAAAAACCTCACACCTTGATGGGGCTGGTAAGACAGATAGTTAGGATTTCACATAATACCTCATACATCAAATGAGCAACAGGAGATGGTGGAGACAGAGACAGCAATGGAAAGTCTGTGTCACAGGACACTCCAACTCTGTTTAGTTGAATGCAGTTGCTGTGCCTTGGGTGGTTTTGATGTACAGGATACTTCTTGTGTATCAAAAACTCTGATGTGCTGGTAAGTGCTCCAGCAGTACTGCACACATTTGCAGCAAGATTGTCGGAATCCATCTTGTGCAGGAATGGCATGATGTCTCAGTTTTTTGTGATAATCCATGTAGAGAGTGCTTTTATTTTAGTCTGTACTGGAGTGCTGTGTTTGGCTGCAATAGAGAGCTTCATTTGGAGATTGGTGACTGAGGGAGTTTAAGGGTCAAATTAAGGGTTAACTTCTATCTAAAATCTAGTCTTTCTTTAATTTAGCAATTAACTAAAAGTTGCTGTTAGGGTTGCAAGAAGGTGAATTTTAGTTCAGCCTTAAAACAGGGCTCATACAGGCTCTGCTTGCAACTGCAACTAGTTAATTAGATAACTGGCTTAATCAGGTTTTCAGAGGCCAGATTCAGAGACTATATAAGTAGGCTATTTTATAGTGTTGACTTTGTCTGCACTGGAGTGTTGTGTTTGGCTGCAGTAGAGTGCTTCAGTTGGAGTTTGATGACAGAGAGTTCAGTGAGAAAGGAGGAGGTGCTCCTTTCTTTTTCTACCTTTGCTCAGAAAGAAGAGCAGTGGCTTTGGTAAGTAGAAACTGGTGAATAAATTAGAAAAATGTAATATTTTATAAGTTGCTGTACTTGGATTTAACTGAGAAGTGCCAGGAATAAGGGAAATTCCGGGCTAATATAATTGAGCAATACAAATAATCCAAAGTAGAATAAAGTTAACATATGGGAGGTAGAGTTAAGGTATGGCGGGGCAGCTCAATTAAGTGGAATGCACGTACTATAATATGTGCAAAGTCATTGACCACCATATGTGCAGGAAGTACTGTCAGCTGCAGAAACCTGAATTCTAGGTTTCAGAGCTCGAGTGGTGGCTGGAGTCACTGTGGCGCATCCAAGAGGCTGAGAGCTACATGGACAGCATGTTCAGAGAGATGGTCACACTGCAGTTTATGGGCCTGGAGACAGAGAGGGAATGGATGACCACCAGACAGTCTGAGAGAAATAGGTAGTGTAACTCTTTCGAGTACAAACCCGTTTCAGATGAAGTTACATTGTTTCATAGTTGGCCATTGTGAGATTTGAACTCTTGTTCTTGGGGTTACAAACCCAGTACCATAACCACTTGGCTATTTAGGCCAAGCAAACAGAGGGAGAAACGCACAGTGTGATATCTTTGCAGTACAGTAAAGAGACATTGTAACTCTTTCGAGTACAAACCAGTTTCCATCTGCTCCTATTCAGATGAAGTTTCATAGTTTGCCATTGTGAGATTTGAACTCTTGATCTTGGGGTTACAAGCCCAGTACCATAACCACTTGGCTATTTAGGCCAAGCAGGTAGGTAGTGTAGGAGTCCCCTGGGGCCCTGCTTATAAATTGGTTTTCCATTTTGGAAGCTGGTGAGGGTGCTGATTCCCCAGAGGAGTGCAGTCAGAGCCAAGTTTGTGGCTCAGCTGTACAGGATGGGAGAAAGAAGAAAGGAAGAGCTATAGTGAAAAGAAAAGAAAAGTACAGCACAGGAACAGGCCCTTCAAGCCCGCGCCGATCATATTGCCTGTCAACTAAAACGTTTTGCACTTCCGAGTGATAGGGGATTTATTGGTTGGGGGAACAGAGAGGTGTTTCTGTGGCTGTACGTGTGACTCCAGGATGGTATGTTGGATCCCTGGTGTTAGGGTCATGTATGTCACAGAGCAGCTGCAGGACATTCTTCTGGGGAGAGTGATCAGCCAAAGGATGTGGTCCACATTGGGACTAATGACTTAGGAAGGAAGGGGGATGTGGTCCTGCAATCAGAATTTAAGGAGCTAGGTAGAAAATTAGAAAGCAGGACCTCTAATGTAGTAATCTCCGGATTGCTTTCCGTGCCAGTGACTACAGAAATAGTAGGATAAGGCAGATGAATGTGTGGCTGGAAAGATGGTGCAGGAGGGAGGGGTTTAGATTCCTGGGACACTGGAACTGGCTCTGGGGGAGATGGCACCTGTACAAGCCGGATGGGTTGGACCTGAACTGAGCTGGGACTAAGTTCCTTACTGGGCGTTTTGCTAGTGCTTTTGGGAGGCCTTAAACTAACTCAGCAGGGGTGTGAGAACCCAGAAAAAATATTAGAGGAATACTAGGGTGCACAAAATATGGGGATGGACAGATAGCACTAGTATAGAGAATAGTAAGTTAATAGGTAAAGTCGGGGTAAGGGAGAAATGAACAAAATCTAAATCAGTGTTACTATGCATATATGTGAATGCATGGAGTGTGGTAAATAAGATTGGGCAGTTACAGGTGCAGATTGTTATGTGGAAATATGATATTGTGGTTATAACAGAGACCTGGCTCAAGGAAGGGCTGAACTGGGTGTTAAATAGCTCAGGGTACAAAATGTTCAGAAGATATAGCAAAGGACGCAATGGAGGAGGGGTGGTGGTATTGGTTATGGGGAGCATTGCAGTGCTGGAGAAAGAGGATGTCCCAGATGGTTCAAGGACAGAATCAATTTGGCTAGCGATAAGGAACAAGAAGGGTGCAATTACATTGCTTGGTGTAGTCTTTAGACTGCCGAATAGTGAGAAGGATGTAGAAGAACAAACCTGCAGGGAAATTACAGAGAGATGCAGATATTATAGAGTAATTATAATGGGGGTCCTTAATTACCCGAATGTAGACTGGGACAGTGGTAGGTACAGGGTGGAGAGGGGCATAAGTTCCTGGATCGTGTTCAGGATAATTTTCTACAGCAGTATGTGTCCCACCCAACAAGAAAAAATGCCCTTTGGACCTGGCTCTTGGAAATGAGGTGGGCCAAGTAGATCAACTATCAGTGGGAGAACATTTGGGAGACAGTGATCATTGTATTATACATTTTAGAATGGTGATAGAAAAGGACGATAGGCAACCCAGTGTAAAAATAATTAACTGGACAAGAGCCAACTTCGATGGGGCAAGAACGGAGCTGGGCCAGATAGACTGGAATGAAAGATTGGCAGGAAAAACTGTAGCTGAACAATGGGCTACCTTCAAAAAATAATTGTCTCGGGCACATTCAAGGTATATTCCATCGAAAGGGAAAGGTAGGACAAACAAATCCAGAGCTCTGTGGATGAAAAAGGAGATAGAAATTAAGATAATAAAAAAAAAGGTGTGCTTATGACACATAGAAAATACAATTGAGAACCAAGAGGAACTCCGAAGGCTCAGAGGGGAGGTGAAAAAGCTTATTATAGAAGTGAAGAGGGATTATGAGACAAGACTGGCGGCCAAAGTCTTCTATAGAAATATAAATAGCAAAAGGGTGGTTAGAAAGGGGTAGGGGCCGATTAGGGACTTAAAAGGGAATTTACACATGGACGAAGGGGCCATGGCTGAGGTATTAAATTAATACTTTGCGTCTGTCTTTACCAAGGTGGTAAATGCTACCCAGGCCATGGTGACAGACAGAGAAACTCTGTCACTAGAAGGGTTCAAAATTGATAAGGAGGAAGTGTTGAATTGACTGTACTTAAAGTTGACAAGGCACCGGGACCGGGTGAGATGCATCCAAGGAAGTGAGAATAGAAATTGCTGGGGAACTGGCCATAATCTTTCAGCCTTCCCTAGACTTCTGCTATGCCAGAGGACTGGAGAATTGCAAACATTACACCCTTGTTCAAAAGTGGTTGTCCGGATAAGCCCAGCAATTACAGACCAGTAAGTTTAACTTAAGTGATGGGCAAGATTCTAGAAACAATTATTTGGGATAGAATTAGTAATCACATGGAAAAATATGGGTCGATAAGGAAGAGCCAGCATTGATTTCTAAAGGGGAAATTGTTTTTAACTAACTTGCTGGAGTTTTTTGAAGAGGCAACAGTAAAGGTCGATGAGGGTAATGCTATTGATGTGGTATACATGGACTTTGAAAAGGCATTTGGCACAGCGCCACACAGCAGACTTGTGAGTAAAGTTATTGTTCATGGAATAAAAGGAGCAGTAGCAACGTGGATACAAAATTGGCTGAAAAATAGGAAGCAGAGAGTAATGGTCAATGGATATTTTTCGGGCTGGCGGAAGGTTTGTAGTGGAGTTCCTCAGGGGTTGGTATTGGGACTCTTGCTTATTGTGAACTGCGAGGAGGATGGTGTGGAACTTCAAAAAGGCATCGACAAGTTGGTGGAGTGGGCAGATAGGTGGCAGATGAAGTTCAACGTGGGGAAGTGTGAGGCATTTTTGTAGAAAGAACATGGACAGACCATATAAAATAAGGAGTGGAATTTTGAAGGGGGTGCAGGAGCATAAAGACTTGGGTGTATATATTCACAAACCATTGAAGGTGGCAGGACATGTGGCGAGAGCAGTTAATAAAGCATATAGTATCCTGGGCTTTATTAATAGGGGCATAGTGTACAAGAGCAGGGAGGTTATGCTGAATTTATATAAGATACTTGTTAGACCTCAGCTGGAGTATTGTGTACAGTTCTGGGCACCTTTTAATGAAGGATGTGAACACATTGGAGAGAGCGCAGAAGAGTGTTACAAAAATGATCCCAGGGAAGAGAAATTTCAGTTATGAGGATAGATTGGAGAAATTGGGACTGTTCTCCTTGGAGAGGGCACAGGCTTAAAGCGATTTTCAAAAGAAGCAACATTATAATGAGCTACTCAGACAGTGTCCAAATGTATTAATGGGAAGCAAATTTAACTTCTGCAATTACGGTAATAATGTAATTCATATTGAGATCTTGTACTGTTCCATGTGTTAACTCATGTGTTTGTGCTTGAACATCCCTCATAGTGAGTTCTGAACCTTAGCTGTTCATTCTGGTGGCAGCAGCAAGCTGAGTGCAAGTAGCTTCCTCAATGAGGGAAGAAAGCCGTAAAGTGCCTGATGGTCTGGAGCATTCCTATAATATGGGGCAAATAGTTAGAGAGCAATATTGGCAGATGTGAGACCCTTTCTAGGAATGGAATGGATCTGAAATTGGGTTATGGAAAGAGAAGAAATATGCAATATGGATCACAGAACAAGAAGTCATATTTCATTTTGAGTTGGACATTGAATTGCCTATTATTTCTATTGCTACCATTGCAATCTTGCAGATTCAGTTGTGAATATGGTCTTGTACAATCTGTGCTACACATGGCCTCTATAAATTACCTGGCCCCTTAGCAAGGAACAATATGGAGCAGGGAGGAAAATGATTAAATAATAGTAACATTAAAATAAATGGAAAGAATGAATTATCAGTATGATACAGTAACAGAGTTGAATTTATAAGAACGGGAATGGGCCTTCAGTTAAATCAAGCTTATCCATTTTATCTAGATCACTTTCTCCCAATCTCCAGAATCATGTCCAATTGTCTCTTGAGCCCATTAGCATTGTCCAGTTTACTGTCCTTTTAATGAACCTATTACTGAGGGTGAGTACATTTCTCCTGACTTTCCCCTTACTCCTATTTTTTTCATTTTAGCTGAAATTTGAATTTTCACTGACAGTGAATAATTTGCTGAATCACCACAAAGTTGTTTCTTCTCAAAGTAAACAAATCTGACTTCCTTAACCTTTAGTTTGTATGAGCTTATGGAATAGGATTCATGGACTGATATATCAAAATATTAATGAAATAATGTTCTAAAGTTGTAAAGGCTGTTAAGCCAGGTGTCTTCTGAAAGGATTTTATCAACTTCCTGCGTACTTACAGACTTCATGCATACTTTCACTAATCTCTTGGAGAATTGTAGCCAAGTTCTGCTCATGTTCAAACTTGTCTAATTCACACCTGCTTTCATATCTAAGGCAAAATAGTTCAGTTCAGGCTTCTATGAATGCCATTGTTTGAAGGTGGTAATAGTTTTTGATGCAGTCTCAGAACCTTTTATGCCCATTCTATGTTTAGTGCTTGTAGCAGAGTCTATTAACTCTTTCATCTACATCAATTTATATCATTCTCTGCAATATATTTCAAATAGTCCACCACAGTCAAGAACATAGGATAATCTATCATAGAGATTGTCTTAGTGATGTTACTTTAATAGACAATCGTAAACAGGAATACACTCTATTCTTAGGTTACCTGACCTAGGCTGTGGAAACTGACTCACTAGAAAAAAGATCAGTGCGATGTTCCAGTTCACTTTCCAGTATTCTCACACCATAGTTACTTGGCTCTCTGTTATAATGTTGTATATTGCCTCTTATATCCTCAGGATATCCCAAAGCGCTTCACAGCCAAAGAAGTACTGTGGTAATCTAGAGAAACAAGATACATCAAAACTTTTCATACAGCAATGAAATGAATGACCAGATAACCATTCTAGTTCCCTGGGCTATATGTTCAAGTCTCTGGTGTAGGGCTTGAGCCCATGACTTTAAGACTCAGGTGAGAGTGCTAACCACTGAACCAAGCCTGACATTTTTATTTCATATTACAGTAGTACAGCCTCTAATACACTAAGCACTGTTTGCATTTGTTCTTTAATAGTCATTATTTAAACAGCAAGATCCCTCAACCGGCAATGAGGTGAATGGCTGGTTAACTTTTTGGCAGAGTCGGTTAAAGGTGGAATATTGGCCAATGCACCAGGAAAAATAATTGCTCCTTTTCAAGTAGTATCATGAAATGTTTAATACCCATTGGAACATGAAGTTGGTGCCTCTAAAAAATTTTTTTTTCACAAGCTGGAATTTTTTTTTATAGGGTTAAATGTTCTACTGACTGATTTGCCATTACAAATGCCACATAACGTCTCAATGTTGCAGACCTTGGGGTCCTGGGAAAATGTTGGATGATGTTGTTGCAGCTGTGTAGAGTGAATGCTGGCCATAGCAAGAAGAATGTGTAATGAATGATTGAAAAGTTCTCTTTCATAGATTAATGTAATTAGAAATAATTTTCTGCTAACCATTTGATTTCCACCATGTGATTGTAGTATAATCTTTTCATCAGACCACATTCATCATACTGCTTGCACATTGAGAACATAGCAAGCACATTCTAAACAAAGAACAGCACCAGCTACTCCATTTGTTCTTGGTTTTCTTAAATTATTGTTATATTACTGTCTACCTATAATACATTAAGAGGTTTGAAGGTACCATAGAATCCCTTTTGCAAGTAAACTTACTTTGTGTGTGACGATTTGTATGATTGAACTTATATTCCTAACACTCAATGTCAATATATTACAATGATTAAATCCTATATTACCATTTTATAATGTTAAACCCTGTATCCCTGGCTACACCCTTCTACAGCTAATTTCTTGCCATTCAGTCAACCTGTTCCCCAATCTGGTTGGTTGCCAAGTGAGAAACAGTTTAAAAAAAAAACGATAGAGGTCATGCAGGGCCTCCACAGTTCCATTATTCCAGAATTTTCCCCCATCCTCCACTCCCTCCTCAACTTCCCATATGTATTGTGGTCACCAATTTCATTGTGATAACAAAATCTGCTGTGGAGGGACCTGCTCTATCATAGAAAAATAAGAAACAAGCATAATAACTTAATCCAGGTATAAATGTAGAAAAGTTTATAGTTAGAATAATTTATTCTTTCTGTCTTCTGCATTCAATTCCTCTTCCTACAATTGAGAACAATCTTACAATGCTGGGATGTGCTGTGACATTGTGATAGGAAAACATTATTCCACCACCCCGGCCCCACTGCGCGCTGCGCACCCCCACCCCCCCCAACCACCAGAGCCTGTTCTGCCATTCGATAAGATTATGGCTGATTCGCAACCTAATTCCACATTGCTTTTGTTCCACATCCCTTAACAGCTTTGGATAACGTAATTCTATAAATCTCATGTTTAAAGTTTAATTGTTAAAATTGCTGTATAAATACAAGTTGTTTACGTTCCAGAAACACAGGGGAGGAGGCAGATTTCTGACCCACTTAGAACATATGTTACCAACCCCCTCTCCTAAAATACGCAAGTTCTTTAAATTTGTAAACCCCTTAATTTGACCTGTCAATTAAACAAAACTAAGGGCAGCATCATCCCAGATTTGCACTAAGTGTGGTAGCGGATGGAATAAAGGGCGTTTCACCTACCGGCTGCGATGGTGGCTTTTCCCACCATTTCATCCCGTTCCTGCCGTGTCCGACTTCATTAATAATTAATTCCTGGGAAACACGCCGGGTCACTGGTGGGGGTGGCCTCTGATTCGCCCACCTCACCATCATCGCAGGCATTCTGTAAACCGGGTGCCATATTTAAAGGCCGCCTCTGCAGAGCTAGCACTCTTCAAGGGATAGGAAGCTGCTGGGAACTGATGGCTGCCAAAGGGGGGAAACATGCTGACCCCAAATTTAGTGACGCTTCCCTTGAGTGCCTACTGGATGCAGTGGAAGCCTGCCGTGATGTCCTCTATCTCCCAATCTGGGCGAAGACCAGCAAGCAAGGTCTCCAATCCAGTATGGGAGGAGGTGGCAGCGGTGGTCAGTGCCAATGCCCCGCAAAAGAGGACAGCTACCCAGTGCCAAAAGAGGGTGAATGCTCTCATCTGTTCTGCCAGGGTAAGTCACCCTTCTCATCACTCTCAACTCACTCTCAAACCCATCACACATCCACAAGGATCTCGCACTTCAAGGGACAACACCAGTAACTCTCTCACACCCTCACCTCTCCATAATGCTCATATCCCCTGGAGCTCGCATCATCATCCAGTCCGTGGCTCTGCTTACCATGCAAACATTCTACACAGAACCATGTGTCCTGCTCACACACTCTCTATCTGTTTTCATGCAGGAGAAGCTGGCTGATAGTAGCAGGGAGAGGTGCCAAACTGGGATGGAGTAGCTCACATTAGACCTCTCACTCACTTTGTGGAGCATGTCATCATGCTGACTGGTGAGGATGTGGCCCATGCCTGCAGCTATGGTGAAGTCGGTGGTGAACACCCATGTGAGGATCCTGCACTACATCATCCCTCTCTAAATGCAACTGTGAGTGCTCTCTCCTGCTTTTGACTTTGCTGCCATGCACTAATCATCTTAACTTTGGTTCACAGGGAGCTCTGCCAGGTGACAACCACCCTCAGCCAGCTAGCCCCTCAGCTCCATCCAGGCCCACCCCCCCCCAGCCAAGAAGACACCTCCTCTATTGAAAAACCAGAAATAAGCAGCCTGGAAGATCCATCACAACTCTTACCCACACCCTCCGCCAGAGTCGAGACACGCACCTTGGTGGGACCCAGATCTAGAGCAGGCTCAGGTTCCCAATCTGGTGGTCACCGCACGGAAACATGTCCACAGCAGGAGGAGGCAGGTTCAGCCGAGCTTGCCACCACACTGAGGACTGCTGGGGAAGAGGCATCTGTGAGGCCTGAGTCAGATGATGAGCCTCTGGATTCAGGCTTCCAACTCAGCATGGAGAGTCAGCAGAAGGCGGGAGGAACATCACACACAGCTGTTGGACACCCTCAACAGAGTGGCAATGGAGCCAGAGGAGTGTGCCCACCTGCCCTCTGAAGTGGTGCCCATATGTGTGCCCGTGGAGGTCTCCACGGGGAGGATGGTGGATGTCATGGAGACCCTGATCCAACAGAATGCAGAGATATGTGCAGACCTGCATTCCATCATGGTAGCCGCGGTGAGTTCCTGCAGTGGCAATGTGAAGGAAACTGGGCACCTCAATGTCCCTCCAGGTTCTCCCCTCAAGGAGCCAGGCTGGGTCCTCAGGCACCCGAAGGGAGGAGGAGTGGCAGCTGGACACCCCTGGGTCATCCACTCGGCATCTCAGAGGCTGTCCTCACCCTCCGAATCTCCTTTGCCCGTGACCCCACAACCTTGTTCTCATCAGCGCAAAGGGAGCAGTTGGTCCACAGGACAGCCAAAGCAAGCCAGGTCCCCAAGGACTCTGCTGTCCAGAGGACCAACGCCAAAATTATCAGAGGCAACAGGTCCAACTATTGCACAGGCTGCCTCCACCCCTGCTGTGGATGTCAAGGCAGCACCTAGAAGAAGTGGTAGAAAGGTTAAGAATTTCTGACCACAAGCGGTTGCATGGGTGAACACAGTTCGTCACTTTATAATCTGAAAATATATTCACTTGCACTTAGTAATGTGTAATTATGTCTTTCAGCTTGATTGACAGGCTTTGAGAGTCCTCTCATTACATCCCCACCTACCACTAGCAGTTCAGCTTCACGCAGCCGGACCATGAGTGATTCTGGAGGGAGAAGTGTGTATGTGTGGCAGGGCCTTTTGGAGCCTTGTGCAAGCATTCTCCCACACATGGAGCCTTCCTCCATCACATTCATCTCAATGTCCTGAGCATTTTCAATGCTGCCTGCTGGGGTTCTGTTTCAGCTGTCCATCTGAGCTGACCTGCACCTCTTCCCAACCACTGACTGGCACTCTCATGCCATACCTGTGCCTGCCCAACAGAAGCTCCTTTCACTTTTGATTTCAGAAGCATGGTTGTAATAAGGTTTATTTTCAGCTGCCCCCCCCACCCCCCCAACATGCTTTCTTGCCTTCCAATCACCCATGTCCTTTCCTCCATCACTGTTGACCTCCTTGGCATCACCTTCCATCTCCCCACTGTCACTTACCAATCAGAAACTTTTCTTTCCAGGATGTCCAGGTGAATGTGCATGTTCCCTATCTTCCCAAAATCCCAGCTCCTCCTTCCCACCCCCAGGGTCCGTGTCTGCCTCCAAGTCCCCACCAACCACCCTCATTGTCCCTTCTACTGCTATTGTCGCACCCTCATCCTCCCACCCTACCGTCTCACTTTGCCCCCTCTCATACTCACCATTCCCTACTATCACACCCACCCTCAGTTCTCTTCCCAGGAGGCAGTCATCGACTCCACAGGCTCCTCCCTTGCACATTCATCTGTACATCTCCGCCCTCACTCCTTCCTCCTCCCCTGGGCTCCTTCCTCCTCCCCTGGACTCCTTTCTCCGCCCGCACTCCTTCCTCTCCCAGTCAAACCGAGAACTTCCTCTTCCAACCCACCCCGGTACACCTTCCCCTCCATCTACAGCTGGATCTTCCTCTTCCACCACTGCCCCCCCTTCAGTGATCATCCATAGCAGCCCTTGGCCCTGATGTCCCGAAGCAGACCCCAGACAGCAACAGAGACCCTTCCGTGAGCTGTTTTTTGGCAGAGCGCTGTCCATTAAAATGAGCTCAGCATGCAATGCACGTGTTCCTCCAGGGTCTGGGAGCTGTAGGGCTGCAGCATCTTCTGCTCCTCGGATGTCCATGATATGAACAAGGCCCTAGTGGTAAGTCCCAGCTTCTGCATGTCACTCTTGTCAGGACGTGTTCTGGGCCGGCGTGTTTTCCCGCTGACATGGGCATTAAATTTGACGTGGGGGGATGATTCCGGCGAGAACCCTTATAATTGTATGTGGATGTATTAAAATGATGTTACTGACATGCAGCAGTGGCCATTGACAGGTGGAATGGACGACTGCAAACTGGTTTCATGACAGCATCAAACCGATTTTTGGCTTTCTCGCCATATTGTCCTCTTGAGCCTGCCAGGATGCCTGATGCCAATGGGGACGGCAAATTCCGGCCTAGGGTTCTCATTTGAAGCCTGAAGTATAAGTAAACTCACTACTCGTTTCAAGAACACAGTGCAATTGACTTCTTTTAGCCATGAGGAAACACATGCTTACATGCTACTTTACATGGTATTGTGTCCAATCTTCATGAAATAGTGACTCTTACTGTTTGTGTTCACCTTTACCTAGTTGGTTTCTGTGTTCCCACTCACCAGTCATTCAGGCACAATACCTCAGCTGTGCCAAAGTTACATTTTCAGGCTTGAGTCTTAACTTTGCCTTGCTCAAGTTAGTACAGCTGTAGTTTGGGCGAGGTGTTACTTCATGATTGACTTAAATTGACAATAAAAAAGAAAGACTTGCATTTATGTAGCATCTTTCATGACCACCAGGCATCTCAAAGCACTTTTGAAGTGTCATAACTATTGTACATAAGAAGCCAATTGTGAACAGCAAGCTCCTATAACAGCAAAGTGATGATGACCAGATAATCTATTCTTGATTAGGGGATAAATAGTTGTGTTGTGGGGTGTTGGTTACGGATCGGTATGTCTTAAAGAAGTCTCTGTAGTCTCCTGTAGTTTAACTGTAAATCTTTAACTACTAGAACTATTTGCACATGTACCGTAAAGGATATAAGCAGGGAGCTGTCTCCATACTTAGGTCACCACACGTCTTTGCTCAATGCCACATTGACCCCTAGGCCTGGGTCATGTGCCTTCTTACATCACTGTGTGGGTGGTACTGTACTCAGGCCCACATTAACCCTACATGTGCCAGAGCCTTATACTGCAATATTGACCGGGACATCAGCAATAACTCCACTGCTCTTCAATGAAATAGTGTCATGGGACCTTTTGCATTTCCCTGAGATGGTAGACAGATCCTCAGTTTAACATCTCTGCCAAAAAACAGTGTAGCACTGGAGTGTCAGCCTTGAATTTTGTCCTCAAGTCCTGAAGTGGGTCTTAAATCCGCAACCTTTTGAGGTATAGGTAAGCTACCCACAGAGTCAAAGCTGTCACCTTTGTCCACCCTGTTCTAGACTCTGGCCTCTATCAGGAAATAATTCCCCATTAACCTGGAAGATATCTTCACCCTAAAGGGCATGACCTTGACTTCATACAGTTGAGGGTGTGGCAAATGCAGAGCAAAACCAGTCACCATCATCATCTGCCGGTAACCCTTTATCAGATTGGTAGCTAACTGTCCCTAACTTCTCAAGGATCACCTCTGTCAGAGTCACAGGGTATGCACCAGTATATGTTAAGTCATCGGGTTTCCTGTAGTTCATTTGTCCTTCGAAACAGTACTACAGGTGAGACTCAAAGCCTGTGTGTTGGGGCACATCACTCTCAAATTTAAAATTCCTTCTCTTTTCTCCAAGGATGACACAAAACTCAGAATTGCAGACAACAATGAGGGCAATAGTGGTGGAATTCAGGAGGATGGATTGGAAAACTGGTAAAATGGTTGACACATGGCAGATTTCAATATGGGAGCTGGTGGTGGCATAGTGGTATCATCACTAGCTATTATCCCAGAGACCCAGGTTAATGCTTTGGGGACCTGGGTTTGTATCCCACCATGGCAAGTGGGAAGATTGAATTCAATAAAAATCTGGAATTAAAGATCTGATGATGAAACCATTGCTGATGGTCATAAAAGCCTCATCTGATTCACTAATGCCCTCTTTAGGGAAGGAAGTCTGCCATCCTTAAAAATGGCATCTGGCTCCATAGCTCAATGGTTAGAGCACTGGCCATGTAAATCAGGGGTTGTGAGTTCAATTCTAGCTGGGCCTGTGATTGAAATTTATAACGGTTTCTTGATGGTAGTTAGCATTTGGCACGCTCACTGCTGCAACCCAGTTCAATTCCTGATCAGTAAGTAGCCGTGTAATTCTCCTATTAAAATGATTTTATTAACTTGTCAAAGTGGCTTAGCTGGTAGCAGTCTTGTCTCTGAACCACAGGGTTCTGGGTTCAAATCCCACTTTAGGGCTTGAACATAACTTCTAAGGCTGACAAGCAAGTGCAGTATTGAGGGAGTGCTACACTGTCAGAGGTGTTGTCTTGAGTCTGGGAAGTGTCCTGCAGTCAGTTCTTCTTGAAAATAACAATAACGACATCGCGAGAGAGTGGTGGAGAGATCAGAACCAGCGTGAGTGCGGGGTAGCTTCATAAAGTGACATTAGCACAAAGGTGAGAGCTGATTGTTGAGTAGTGGGTAAGGTTTTTTTTCTCCAGATTAAAATAGATTAAGCTAAGGGAAGGTAAGGGTTCTAGTTTTTATTTAAAGTGCATAAATAATTTAATTTTTTTTTACTGTATTTAATTTAAAGTAAGGGTTTATTTTCAACTAGAGGCACGGCAGGTCAGCTCATTCCTGTGTTATGTACCGCCTGCAACATGTGGGAAGTCCTAGACACTCCTTGCGCTCTGCCCGACCACGTGTGCAGGAAGTGCCACCAGCTGCAGCTACTTGAGCTCCGAGTTTCGGAGCCTGAGCAGCAGCTGGAGACTCTGAGGTGTATCCGCGAGGCTGAGTTTCGTGGATAGCACGTTTTTAGACTTGGTCACCCCAACACTTATGGAAGTGCAGACATAGAGGGAATGGGTAACCATCAGTCAGAAGAAAGGTTTCGTGCAGGTAGTCAGGAAATCCCCAGGGTGCATCTCGCTTGAGAACCATTTTTCTGTGACAGTTCCTCTGGGGAGTGCAGCCACGCTCATGGCACTGTGAGTGGCTCAGCTGCACATGGGGGGGGAGGAAAAAGAGAGGAAGAGCAATAGTATTAGGAGACTCGATAGTAAGGGGAACAGACAGGCGTTCCTGTGGCCGTAGACGTGACTCCTGGATGGTATGTTGCCTCCCTGGTGCCAGGGTCAAAGATGTCACTGAACGGCTGCAGGGCATTCTAAAGGGGGAGGGCAAACAGACGGAGATCGTGGTACATATTGGCACCAATGACATAGGTAGAAAGAGGGATGAGGTCCTGCAAGCAGAATTTAGGGAGCTAGGAAACAGATAAAAAAAAAATGACCTCAAAGATAGTAATCTTTGGATTACTTCTGGTGCCATGCGCTAGTGAGCAGGAGGTTAGTGCAGATGAAAGTGTGGCTGGAGAAATGGTGCAGGAGGGAGGGCTTTAGATTTCTGGGACATTGGGACCGTTGCAGGGAGCGGTGGGACATGTACAAGGCAGGTGGGTTGCACCTGAACTAGAATGGGACCAACATCCTTGTGGGGAGGCTTGCTAGTGCTGTTGGGGAGGGTTAAAACTAACTTGGCAAGGGGATGGGATCCTGAGAGGAGGTTCAGCAGGAGGAGATGCACAGCTAAAATTAGAAGGGAGAACAAGTGAGTCTGGAAGGCATAGAAATTATAGGCCAGTTAAGGCACAAGGGAATTTGGCAAGGTTGGATGGTATTTATTTTAATGCAACGAGTCTGACGAATAAGGCAGATGAGTTGAGGGCACAAATTAACACATGGAAGTATGATGTCATTGCTCTCACAGAGACATGGTTGAGAGAGGGGCAGGATTGGCAGCTCAATATTCTAGGACATAGGGTCTTCAGGCGAGGCAGGGAAGGAGGTAAAAGAAGAGGGGCTATCGCAGTATTGATCAAGGAATGAATTACAGCGGTAAGGAGGGATGACATCTTACAAGGCTCCTCAAATGAAACCATATGGGTAGAATTGAAAAACAAAAAAGGAGCAGTCACCTGGCTGGGAGTGTACTACAGGCACCCAAACAGTCAGAAATAGAAGAGCAGATATGTAGGCAAATTTCAGAAGTGTAAAATTAATAGGGTAATAATAGTGGGGGATTTCAACTTCCCCAACATTAACTGGGTTAGTAATAGTGTGATAGTTTTAGAGGGAGCGGAATTCTTAAAATGCGTCCAGGACAGCTTTTTAAGCCATTACATAGAAGGTCCTACAAGAGAGGGGGCGGTCCTGAACTTAATTTTAGGGAATGAAGCCAGGCAAGCGGTAGAGGTATCAGTGGGGGAGCATTTTGCAGGTAGTGATCATAACTCCATTAGATTCAAGGTTGTTATGGAAAAGGACAAGGATGGGCCAGAAATCAGTTCTAATTTTTAATAGGATCAGTTATGATTTGGCTAGAGTGGACTGGGAGCAGCTACTTTTAGATAAATCTGCGTCAGAGCAGTGGGACTCAATCAAGAAGGAAACAGGGAGAGTACAGGGCCAACATATCCCAGTAAAGACAAAGGGTGGGACTAACAAATCCAGGGAACCCTGGATGTCGAGGAATATACAGGATTGGATAAAGAGAAAAAGGGAGGCTTATTGCAGATATTGAGGGCTCAAAACAGTGGAAGCCCTAGAGGAGTATAGAATGTGTAGGGGGGAATTTTAAGAAGGAAATTAGGAGAGCAAAAAGGGGGCATGAAAAAACATTGGCAGGTAAATAAAGGAAAATCCAAAGTTATTTTACGTACATTAAGAGTAAGAGGATAACTAGGGAAAGAGTAGGGCCCATTAGGACCATAGTGGTAACTTGTGTGTGGAGCTGGAAGATGTATGTAGGGTTCTAAATGAATACTTTGTGTCTGTGTTCACAAGTGAGAGGGACAACATGGGTATGGAGATCAGGCAGAAGGACTGTGATATAATTAAAGAAATTAGTATAGAAAGGGAGGAGGTTCTAAGTGGTCTGGCAGGCTTAAAAGTAGATAAATCTCCAGGCCCGGATGAAATGTATCCCAGGCTGTTGAGTGAGGCAAGGGAGGAGATAGCAGGGGCGTTGGCAATAATTTTCAATACCTCTCTGGCCACAGGAGAGATGCCAGAGGACTGGAGGACAGCCAATGTGGTACCGTTATTCAAGAAGGGAGGAAGGGATAAACCAGGGAACTACAGGCCAGTCAGTCTAACCTCAGTGGTGGGGAAACTATTGGAAGCAATTTTGAGGGACAGAATTAATCTACACTTGGAGAGGCAGGGATTAATCAAGGACAGTCAGCATGGTTTTGTTAAGGGGAGGTCATGTCTGACCAATTTGATTGAATTTTTTGAAGAGGTGACCAGGTGTGTAGATGAGGGCAATGCTTTTGACGTAGTCTGTTTGGACTTCAGCACGGCTTTTGATAAGGTCCCACATGGGAGGCTGATAATGAAGGTAAGAGCCGATGGGATCCAAGACAATCTGGCAAATTGGATCCAGAATTGGCTGAGTGACAGGAAGCAGAGGGTGATGGTTGAGGGGTGTTTTTGTGACTGGATGCCTGTATCCAGAGGGGCTCCACAGGGATCAGTGTTGGGTCCCTTGCTGTTTGTGGTATATATAAATGATTTAGACTTGAATGTAGGAGGGTTGATTGGTAAGTTCGCGGATGACACGAAAATTGGTGAGGTTGTAAATAGTGAGGAGGATAGCCTTAGATTACAGGAGGATATAGACAGGCTGGTCAGATGGGCTGATCAGTGGCAAATTGAATTTAATCCGGATAAGCGTGAGGTGATGCAATTGGGCAGGACAAACAAGGCAAGGGAATACACAATGAATGGTAGGACCCTGGGAAGTACTGAGGATCAGAGGGACCATGGTGTGCATGTCCACCGGTCCCTTAAAGTAGCGGAACAGGTAGATAAAGTGGTTAAGAAGGCATATGGGATACTTGCCTTTATTAGCCGAGACATGGAATATAAGAGCAGGGAGGTTATGCTGGAACTGCATAAAACGCTGTTTAGGCCACAACTAGAATATTTGAGTGCAGTTCTGGAATCTGCATTATGGGAAGGATGTGATTGCACCAGAGACAGTGCAGAGGAGATTTACCAGGATGTTGCCTGGGCTGGAGAGTTTTAGTTATGAGGAGGGATTGGATAGACTGGGATTATTTTCCCTGGAATAGAGGAGATTGAGCGGAGATATGATTGAAGTACATAAAATTATGAGGGGCATAGATAGAGTAGACAAGAAGGAACTTTTCCCCTTGGTGGAGGGATCAATAACTGGGGGGCATAGATTTAAGGTAAAGGGCAGGGGGTTTAGAGGGGATGTGAGGAAGAATTTTTTCACCCAGAGGGTGGTGGAATCTGGAACTCACTGCCTGAAAGGGTGGTAAAGGCAGAAACTCTCATAACATTTAAGAAGTATTTGGATGTGCACTTGTGATGCCATGGCATACAAGGTTATGGGCCTAGTGCTGGAACATGGGATTAGAATAGTTAGGTACTTGTTTGACCGGCGCAGATTCGATGGGCCAAAGGGGCTTTTTCTGTGCTGTGGACCTCTATGACTCTGAAATTTCAACATGGAAGTGTGAAGTGAAACATTTTGGTAGGAAGAATGAGGAGAGGCAATGTAAACTAAATTATACAATATTAAAGTGGATGCAAGAACAGAGAGACTTATGGGTGTATTTGCATAAATCGTTGAAGGTGGCGGGATAAGTTGAGAAGGCTGTTGAAAAATCTTATGGGACCTTGGGCTTTGTAAATAGAGGCCGATTGGAAAAGCAAAGAAGTTTTGCTTAAACCATTATCAAACACTGGTTGGGCCTCAGTTGTAGTATGATGTTCAGTTCCAGGAACTACACAATGTCATAATCTTGCACAGGGTACAGACTGCAGTGGTTCAAGAAGGTGGTTCACCACCACCTTTTTTGAAGGGCAGTGAGCTGCTGAGGGACGCACTAAAGCTTGGGGCAGCCGCTGCAAAGGCACAATGGGGAAAGGTCGCTGTCTAAGACCTTTCTGCCACAGTGCACCGAGGGACTGGGAACTGTTTAGACCCCTCAAGATGTACAGCTCAAAATGAATGTATGCAGTGAATACTAATTGTATTGAAGCATCTCAGAGTACAACATGATGTATGTTGATAACTCCAATACCATTGTTTGATTGTCTGCATTGACCATATTGAAATGATTGTAATATTCATTGATTGTATTGATCACAAGGTGCATTAATGTGTAAAAGTTGAATCTGACTGTACTTATGTAATGGTGATTTTGAAATGGTTTGGAATGTTCTTCCAGATATTTTATGAATAAAGTATATTTTTCAAAAAAAAAAACCTTTTGAAGGGCAGTTAGGGATGGGCAATAAATGCTGGCCCAGCCAGTGACATCAACATCCCATGAATGGATTAATAAAAAAAATTTACTGGAATGGGATCAGGGATGATGGGACTTCAATTATGTGAAGAGACTGTAGAATCTGGGGGTTGTTCCCCTTAAGGCATAATAAGAGGAGATTTGATTGAGGAGTTCAAAATCATGAATGGTTTTGCTGGAGTAAATAAAGGGAAACTGTTTCCAGTGGTACAGTTGTCTCAAGAGGACACATCTGGCATAAGAACCAAAGGTGACAAGGAAATGTTTTAACACGAGTTGTTGTGATCTGGAATGAGGCCATGATGGGATCTGAACCCGAATAAGAACTTGAAAATCAAAGTGTTGATCAGCTGGGAGTTGGTGTAGGCCATTGAACACTGACCTAGTTGGTGAACTGAACTTGGTGTGAGTTATAGGCTGGAATTTTCCAGCCCCCCTGCGGCGGGACCCACCAAAGGGCATGTGGCGAGTCAGCCAAAAGTCCACTGACTTTCAGGAGGACCAGAAGATCCCAGTGGCAGTCGGGGCAGGGAAATCCCAGCCATAGAGGTACCATGGGGGGGTGGGGGGGGTGGTGGTGGAAAGAGAGTCAATATTAACATTCAGAAAAGAATTGAATAAATACTAGAAAGGCGGGTTTTTGCAGGGAGTGGGACTAATTGGATAGCTGTATGAAGGAGCCTGTGCAGGCATGATAGGCTGAATGGCTTCCTTCTGTATTCATATGATTCTATGATTGACTCAAAGGACCAGGAGAGAAAAGAGTCATTTAGTTTGATATAAGTTTTTAAAGTGTGTAACAGGTCTATAAGTCAGGCCAAGCAACAACCTGATTTTATTTTACAAAGCTGCATTTCAACATGAACAGGAAAAGAGATCAGTGACCTTGCATGTCAGAATGACGTGATCAGATGCAAAGTATAACAGAAGTGTGCTGCAAGAGCACAGACTCTGCTAATTCTAGAGTGTGGTGACCTCAGTTACAGAGATGGTACATGCAGATCCTGTTAAAGAGGGGCTGTGGCTTTTAGTATGTTACTAAACAGGAATTAGGGTGACATCTGTAAGTGGAATGACTTCAGCCTAACCTTGATGGAATAGGTGCCCCACTCATTTGAAATATGGGCCTTCAGTGCCACTTAGAAGTAATTTCGAACTATCCCCACATTTCTGAATTATTCTAGCCTCTATCAACAGTGCATTTTTCATCTCCTTTCCTCCTCAATGACGTATCTTGCCCTGTGTATCTTAGACTATTAACTTCATAAGACTTATTAGATGCAAGTGAAACAGTAGGCCTCAGTAAACCCAGACGAGTAGCATCTCAGTGTCCCCTTTACAGCACCATAACTCACACCAAGTTCAGTTCACCAATCAGGTCTGTGTGCGATGACCTGGCTCCCGGTTGATCAACATCTTGATTTTCAAGTTTTCATTCAGGGTTCAAATCCTTTCATGGCCTCATTTACTTCACCGCCTCATCTTTGTTTACACAGGATTAAATAGGATATATATGATAGAAACAGGCCATTTGGTCCAACCAGTCCATGTGGCATTTATGCTCCACTCCAGCCTCCTCCTATCTTTCCTCACTTAAATCTATCATCATAACCCTCTATTTCCTTCTCTCCAATAGTGGATTTACCGTGAAACAAACAGTGTGGTGACATGAGTCCTCCAAACGACAGGGGCCCCCAAAATGTGGGACATCGCTTTAACTCCAGATACCATCTTATTGGAAATGGGTGTTCTACACCTATAATACCAAGTTGGCAAAGAAAAATAAGGTGAAGCCCGCAGGAAATATATCCGACTGGAACATTCTGTGGGACAAGATAAAGTCAGACCTATAAAGGGAATATGATGTGCAGATTGGTGAATTCACGTTGTCTTCTTAAAATTAAACTGAAGTTACTAAGATGAAGACCATTATTTATGATAAATAGTTGACAATGGCACAATTATTTACACAATTGTCCTTTAGACGATTTCAGTGAAAATCGATGTTTGGTGCTTTTGAACTCTTTGCTTTCCACTATAAAATAAACAGCAACACAGATGCTTTGGCCATAGATTTTCAACAGTTCCTGGACTCATTCCCACACACTGACACTCTACCTTTCTAAAAGTTCCTGGAATATTGCTCCCGTCCATCCCAATCCTACACATCACTGTGCTTTGACTTTCTACTTCCCTGCTGCTTCCAGCCTTCTATCCCCCTTGATTACACTCACAGTTTCTTTGTAAACCTGTAAATATTTTCCAATAGGCGCATAGAGATTTCTACCACTCCCTCATTTATGAATAGAAAGCCAAAGTTTCCACTTTACTCAATTGCTGAAGTTCCAACATGTGCACGATCCAACTCTGCTCCGTGCCCCGGCCTCAGCTTACCAGCAGTTTAAAATCTCAGCCCTTTCTTTTCATCTCCAGTCTGCACTATTCCATAGAAAAAATGCATTTACCTAATTGTCCTAACAGCATCTATAGTGAATTTACTCTAATTACAATTGTATCTTAAGGAATGTTTTATTATTAAAATGTTTGGCTGCAATCAATCCTGATTAGCCTATGGCTGCAATCAATCCTGATTAGCCTATATATATATATATATATATATATATATAAAAACAAAAAACTGCTGATGCTGGAAATCCAAAACAAAAACAGAATTACCTGGAAAAACTCAGCAGGTCTGGCAGCTTCAGCGGAGAAGAAAAGAGTTGACGTTTCGAGTCCTCATATTCTGTTGAAGCGTCATGAGGACTCGACACGTCAATTCTTTTCTTCTCTGCCGATGCTGCCAGACCTGATTAGCCTATGTTTAACATAAGTTTGTAAACTCGGTAATACAAAAATTGACTACCGAACAAAAATAAACAGCGGCCACACATTAAAGGAATTAATTTGTAATGGGGATATTAGTTTCTTTTTTATTTCAGTACATTGTTAGTATTCAGAGTTTTCTTTATGCAATTATCTTTGGCACCATCCAAATCCTATTTTTGGAAATTAGCATAATCACAATTGCTTCTAGTATTATTTGTCAGTTTGATCAATTACAATCTCCTCCATGAGCTGAAACAGAAATATGACTAGTCATGCAAGGGAAATTGACATATGTGTAAACAGAACTGCTGGTTTGCTTGATAAGTTTGTGCAAGGTGATTATAATCACTCTGTTTGGCATCTTCCCAATAAAACACGAATAGGTAAATGGCTGGTGGCAAACTGTTTTTGGAGGTTTGGATATGCTGGAAGTTAATAAATTGCACAAATAAACTTCCAAATGGGTCTGGATTAAAATACTGACCCTTCAGGATGACAGAAAGGGAAAGGGAAATGATTGGAGAGGGCGCGGGGGGATGTGGGAATTGAGGGGGAAATGCAGGAGGGAGCAATGGGATAGGTGAATGTTGGAGGGGGAATTATGGTGGGGAATTGGAGGGGAATGGACAGTGGAAGGGGAATTGGGAAGGGGTGATGAGGGAGGGGAAAACAGGAGAGGACAATGCAGAAGGGAATAATGGGACCCGGAAGGGGGTAATAGAATGGGAAGGGGGAATGAGGGAGCGGATGACTCTTAAGAGAAAGGTCACGGGTTGGGGAGGAATAATGGGAGTCTTAGTGCAGAGAAGGCTTGGGAGTGAATTAATAGATGCATCCAGAATTATTTAGCGTTTGATAGAGTAAATAAACAGAAACTTTTTCCTATAGCAGGATTGTCGGCAACCAGAGGACAAAGATTTCAAATAATTGGCAAATAAGCCAGAGAGTGAGATGAAGATAATTATTTTCACACACTGGCTTGTTGTGATCTGGAACTCTTTGTCTGATCGGACGGTGGAAGCAGATTGAATAGGAACTTGCAAAAAACAATTGACATGCATTTGATTTATGGATTTTTGAGAGGGAAATCATGGTTGACAAATTTACTAGAGTCTTTTGAGGATGTAACTGGCAGAATAGATAAGGGAGAACCAGTGGATGTGGTGTACTTGGATTTTCAGAAAGCTTTTGATAAAGTCCAACATGAGAGGTTAGTGTGTAAAATTAAAGCACATGGGATTGGAGGTAATATATTGGCATAGACTGAGAATTGGTTAGCAGATAGGAAACAGAGAGTAGGAATAAATGGGTCTTTTTCAGAGTGGCAGGCGGTGACTAGTGGGGTACCCCGGGGATCAGTGCTTGAGCCCCAGCTATTCACAATACACATATCAATGATTTGGATGAGGGAACCAAATGTAATATTTCCAGGTTTGCTGATGACAGGAAACTTGGTGGGAATGTGAGCTATGAGGAGGGTGTTAAGAGGCTTCAACGTGATTTAGACAGGTTGAGTGGGCAAATACATGGCAGATGCAGTATGTGGATAAGTGTGAGGTTATCCACTTTAGTAGGAAAAACAGAATGGCAGAGTATTATTTAAATGGTGATAGATTGGGAAATGCTGATGTACAACGGGACCTGGGTGTCCTTGTACACCAATCACTGAAAGCAAGCATGCAGGTGCAGCAAGCTGTTACGAAGGCAAATGGTGTGTTGGTGTGTTGGCCTTCATTGCGAGAGGACTTAAATACAGGAACAAGGATGTCTCACTGCAGCTGAACAGGGCCTTGTTGAGAACACACCTGGAGTATTGTGTCTAGTTTTGGTCTTCTTACGTATGAAAGCATACACTTGCCATAGAGGGATGCAGTGAAAGCTCATCAGACTGATTCCACGGATGTTAGGATTGTTGCATGAGGAGAGATTGGGCCGACTAGGCCTGTATTCACCCCCCCACCTTAAACCAGCTTATATTTCACCCCTCTCCTAATATTACTCAGTTCTGTTGAAGGGTCATGAGGACTCGAAACGTCAACTCTTTTCTTCTCCGGCGATGCTGCTAAACCTGCTGAGTTTTTCCAGGTAATTCTGTTTTTGTTTTGGATTTCCAGCACCCACAATTTTTTGTTTTTATCTCTGTATTCACTGGAGTCTAGAAGAATGAGAGGGGAACTCATTGAAGTATATAAAACTCTGACAGGGATGGATAGATTGGATGCAGGGATGATATTTCCTTTGGCTGAGGGTTGAGAACAAGGAGTCAATGGTAGACCATTTAGGACTGAAATGAGGAGAAATTTCTTCACTCAGAGGGTGGCGAACCTTTGGAATTCTCTACCACACAAGGCTGTGGAGGCCAAGTTACTGAATACGTTTAAGAAGAAAATAGATAGATTTCTGGACTCTAAAGGTATCAAGGGATATGGGGAGAGAGTGGGAGTATGGCATTGAGATTGAGAATCAGCCATGATCATATTGAATGGTGGAGCAGGCTTGAAAGGCTGAATGACCTACCCCTGCTGCTATTTTCTATGTTTCTATGAAGTGGAGGAATTTACAGGATGCTGGAGAAACAGCTGGGGTAGGCTGGATTAAGCTAGAGAGCTCTTTCAAAGAGCCTACAAAGCCCTGACTGGATGAATGGCCTCCTAATGTGCTTAAAGATCCTTGATTTTGTAATCACTGTAAATATCAATGTGAGCAGTGTTAATGTGAATTCCCCATGTAAGTAGGTAACGCTATAGTCACTGACTGTGACCAATAGGCAGCATTGTAACCTCACACTGTTCTAAACTACTTCATGCTCAGCATCTGCCCGGCAACATTGACACAGCCAGCACACAAATGTTCTGGAGATTTCTCTCCAAACTGGTTGAGAGCCTGGAATTGAGAAAAAGAATGTGCAGCAGATGAGGGGAAATGGCTTTGCTAAATCAGAAAATAGGAGCAGGTGTTGGTCATTCGAACCTTGGAGCCTGCTCTGCCATTCAATACAATCATGGCTGATTCTCTGTTTCAACGCCATGCTCCCACGCAGTCCCTATATCCCTTGACGCCTTTAGAGACTAGAAATTTATCTATTTCCTTCTTAAATATGCTCCGTGACTTGGCTTTCTGAAGCTATCCAGATGCTCATTTAACTCACTGCTAATTGTGGGATCTTGCTGGACGCGTATTTGTCACTGCATTACAAAAGTGACTGCACATTGAAAGAGATTCATGGTCTGAGAGGGGTTTTTGATGTCTTGAGGTGTACAGCAATGGGATCCCTTTCATTTTAACTGTTTTAATGTCGCTTAGCGGGGAGCTCTTCTCCCTCTCATTTCTGTGTCCGAAAGTAGCGGATTCAAGCTCCCTTCGAGAGACCCGAGACCCATGAGCCAAGCCGAAACTTGCTGCATTGTCAGAGGCTCGGTATTGAGGAAGTGCTGTATTGTCTCAGCCTGTGGTGTGGGAGATAAGTGTGAATGTTCTTTTTTGCTTGGCTGGGTCCCAGTGGGGTGGGGGTGCAAAACTGAAGGTGTGCACAGGGCTCCACTAACTCTAAACCTGCCGGTGCTTCTCTCTTATATGTTTTTCTAGTTTCCCCTTAGATGCATCTCTACCATTTGTTTTAACCACTTTCTGTAGGAGCGAGTTCCACGTTCATGGTATACAAGAGCAGGGAGCTTATGCTGGAACTGTATAAAATGCTAGTTAGGCAACAACTGGACTACTGTGTGCAGTTCTGGTCACTGCATTATAGGAAAGGATGTGATTGCACTGGAGAGGGTGCAGAGGAGATTTACCAGGATGCTGCCTGGGCTGAGGGTCTGAGCTATGAGGAAAGATTAGATAGGCTGGGGTTATTTTCCTTGGAGCAGCAAAGGTTGAGAGGGGACCTGACAGAGGTGTATAAGATTATGAGGGGCATAGATAGGGTGGATAGGAAGGCACTTTTTCCATTAGTAGAGAGGTCAATAACCAGAGGGCATAGACTTAAGGTAAGAAGTAAGGCGAAGAGGGGAGTCAAGGAGAAATCTTTTCACCCAGAGGGTGGTGGGCGTCTGGAACTCACTGCCTGAAAGGGTGGTTGAGTCAGAAACTCTCATAACATTTAAGGAGTATTTAGATATTCACTTGTGTTGCCATTGCCTCCAGGGCTATGGGCCAAGCGCTGGAAAATGGGATTAGCGTAGTCAGATCTTGACTGCTGCGAACATGATGGACCGAATTGCCTCCTGTGCTGTAGATATCTAAGAGCCTATTCTCACCACTCTTGGTGAATTCTTCTGAATTGCCTACCAGCTTTCTTGGTGCATGGCTATCTAGTTATGTTTTTTCTCAGAAGAGGAAAAATTCTCTTCTATCCACTCTATCAAAGCCTTTCATAATTTTAAAGGTCTTGATTAGGTCACCCCATTGCTGCCTCCTTTTCAAGAGAAAATCTCCTTCAACCTTATTACCCTCTGAGAGCTCTGCATTCTTCCATTTCTGTCCTTTTGTGCATCTCTGATTTCCTTGGCTCTACCACTGACATGTGCCCTTCAGCTATCAAGACTATAACCTCTGCAGTTCTCTCCCTAAGTGTGCATTTCCACTGGGAGGCTGATTTTGTTTTGTTTGAGATGGAGAGAACAAACAATCCTACTTAATCAGGTGGTGCCACTGGTTTTCCCAAAAGCCAATGAAATCCATCCACTCCCAAGGGATGTAATGATTTCAACTATGATTTCAAGGTTGGGATGCACCCTGCAGAGTAACTCTTTTGAGTACAAACATGTTTCCATCTGTTTCAGATGAAGTTACATTGTTTCCCATTGTGAGATTTGAACTCTTGATACTCTTTTTTGAGTAAACCTGTTTCCATCTGTTTCAGATGAAGTTACATTGTTTCATAGTTTGCCATTGTGAGATTTGAACTCTTGATCTTAGGGTTACAAACCCAGTACCATAACCACTTGGCTATTTAGGCCAAGCCAAAATTGTTTCATAGTTTGCCATTGCGAGATTTGAACTCTTCATCTTGGAGTTACAAACCCAGTACCATAACCACTTGGCTACTTAGGCCAAGCCCACCCTGCAGCGTACTCCAACACTCAGCTGCTTGAGTAAATACTTCTCAATTGCCTGCATGTGCCCAGCTGTCCCTACTTCCACACGACTGGTTACAACTTGTTCAATAATGGACAGGATATTTGACTCATTTTTCCTTCACAAAAAAAGTGCCAAGAGGGTTAAAGTCCAAACTTATGTTGAGGTGACCTGCAAATAGTGTTTGATTACAAAACTCAGAATGGAAAGCATATGCTAAGTGTTGCAGCATGTTAGAGTGGAACTTGTGCAATCATTTGTGCTCTTCAAATGCGCATTCAGTATTGACCAATGCTTTTACTGTAGTCTGTTGATTGTCACCAAAGGTCATTTTTAATTCTCTATACAGAATTAAAGAATGACTTATTTTTAATGTTCCTTCTCGGAGTGAAATTCTCTCTTTTCCTCTCACGGTTCAACTTTACTCTTCTCCCTCTCTACCTTCAATCCTCTGATATCACAAAAATCACAAGACTCCTTTCAACTTATCCCAGCGAAGGCTATTAACTTAGAATGCTAAATACTTAAATAAATTCAGAAAATGCTGGAAATACTCTGCAGTTCTGGCAACATTGTGGAGAGAGAAACAGAGTTAAAGTTCAGGCTGTGACCTTTCATCAAAACGGAAATGTTAGGAAGCTAATAGTTTTTATGTAGGTGAAATGGGGAGGTTGGAAAAGAACAAAAGGGAAGACCTGTGATAGAGCTAAATACCTACTCTGGTCTTCTATCAGTTCAACTCTTGAGCTGGTTGCTGAGGTGTACAAGAACAATTATGCATTGACACCCCTTTGATTTCTCATGCTGGCTGTGGGGAAGCACCTTAGCTTCTGTCAAAAAAATGTCTAAAAGACCTGGGAGGAAAGTGGAGATCACTCTATGGGGAACTTGCAAGGTAGAGCAGACTCCATCAGTTTCTTAGCATGTACTATAGATATTATATGGAGATCTTTTGGCTCAGTGGATAGCCCTGCCCCGCCCCGCCTGAGCCAGAAGCTCCAGGTTCAAGTCCCACTCAGGAATTGATGGTCACTGCAGTGTCAATGACGTGGTTCAAATGGGTTGATAATCAGTCTGCTAAGCTCTCCTAGACTTCTCCACTATTTCTAAATGGAAAGAAGTGTCTATGAAGATATGAAACAAATGGACATTATTTTGCAACCACGACATTATGCATGATAACCATGTGTGCATAAATTGATCATCTTGAGCCTGAAGAATCTCTCTATATATTGCAACCAAGAAACTGGAAACACACTAATACCTAGACTCTAATAATATATAATACCTAACTCAACTCAATATGTGAACTCTTTAGCATATGAATCTTTAAACTACTTGCACTAATCCTTAAATTCTGCTGTACTGACCTCAAAATGATTAAAATACTTATCTCATTAATAGTATTAACACTTAAAATTCTAATATACTAATTTCAAATTTTAATGACATACTAATTCTTAACTCACTAATCTATAAAGTAATATTTTTAAGCCCTGTAATATACAATGCCCCAAACTCTGAAATGTACTACCATAGATTGTGGTGTATAAATCGACCTTTCAACTCTCCAAAAATCCTTCCAAAATTTAGGGCCAATAAAAATGGGGGAGGCGGTGGCATCGTGGTATTGCCACTGGACTAGTAAGCCAGAGACCCAGTATAATGCTCTGGGTTTGAATCCTACCACAAAAGATGTTGGAATTTGAATTTAATGAAAATATGGAATGAAAAGTCAAATGATCACCATGAAACCATTGTTGATTGTTTTTTTTTAAAAAAAAACAACTTGTTCGCTATGTCCTTTCTGCCGTCCTTACCTGGTCTGGCCTGCATGACTCCAGACCCACAGCAATGTGGTTGACTGTGAAATGACCCAGCAAGACACTCAGTTGTATCAACCCGCTAAAAAGAAGCCACTAAGGAATGAAATTAGACGGACCACCTAGCATCGACCTGGGAGTTCTCAACATCGACTCCAGACCCCATGAAGATCAAGGCATCAGGTCAAACATGGGCAAGGAAACTTCTTGATTATTACCACTTTCCGTCATAAGATCAGAAGTGGTGATGTTCATTGACGATTGCGCAATGTTCAGCATCTTTTTTGACTGCTCAAATACTGAAGCAGTCCATGTCCAAATGCAGCCAGACCTGTACAATATCCAGCTTGGGCTGACAAGTGGAAAGTAACATTTATGCCACAAAAGTTCCAGGCAATGACCACCTCCAACAAGAGAGAATCCCCCACTATCAGCATCCTGGGAGTTAACCATTCACCAGAAACTGAACCAGACTAGCCATATAAATACTGCGGCAACAAAAGCAGTCTAGAGGCTAGGAATCCTGCGGTGAGTAACTCGCCTCCTGACTCCCCAAAGCCTGTCCATGATCTACAAGGCACAAGTCAGGAGTGTGATGGAAAACTTTCCACTTGCCTGGATGAGTGCAATTCCAACACTCAAGAAACTCGACACCATCCAGCACAAAGCAGCCCATTTGATTGGCACCCCATTCACAAACATATCACTACCTCCACCACTGATGCATAGTGGAAGCAGTGTGTACCATTTGCGAGACTCACTGCAGGAACTCACCAATGCTCCCTAGATAGCATCTTCCAAACCCACAATGGCTACCATCTAGAAGGACAAGGGCAGCAGACATAAGGGAACACCAGCACCAGGACATTCTCCTCCAAGCCACTCACCATCCTGACTTGGAAATAAAAGCTGTGCCTTCACTGTCGCTGGGTCAAAATCCTGCATATCCCTCCCCAACAGCAGTGTGAATGTGCCTTCACCACATGGACTACAGCGGTTCAAGGAGGTAGCTTGCCACCACCTTCTCAAGGGCAATTAAGGATAGGCAATAAATGCTGGCTTAGTCAGCAATGCCCACTTCCCATTATAGAATGAATTTAAAAAAAACTTAAAACACAGAGTATAAAATGTGAACTGCCGGTGTGGGTGATTGCCATTTTGAAATGTGAAAAAACCCAGTGACAGTGAAGGAACAGCTTTTATTCCCAAGTCAGGATGGTGAGTGTCAGTGGGGGAGCATTTCGGTGATAGTGACCATATATCAGTAAGATATAAGGCAGTTATGGAAAAGGGCAAATATGGACCGGAAATAAAGGTTCTGAATTTGGGGAAGGCTGATTTTAATATGATAAGACAGGATCTGGCCAAAGTGGATTGGGAGTAGCTACTTGTCGGGAAATCTACATTAGAGCAGCGAGAATCATTCAAAAAGGAAATATTGAGAGTGCAGGGCCAGCATGTTCCCGTAAAGGTGAAGAGTGAGACCAACAAGTCCAGAGAACCCTGGATGTCGAGGAATGTACAGGATTAGATAAGGGAAAAAGGGAAGCTTATGGTAAATACAGAGGGCTGAAAACAGTGGAACCCATAGAGGAGTATAGAAAGTGCATGGAGTTACTTAAAAAAGAAATTAGGAGAGTGTAGAGGGGTCATGAAGAAACACTGGCAGGTAAAATCAAGGAAAATCCAAATGCATTTTATAAGTATGTTAGGGACAAGAGGATAACCAGGGGAAGAGTAGGGCCCATTAGGAACCAAAGTGGCAATCTGTGTGAGGAGCCGGAAGATGTAGGTGAAGTTTTAAATGAGTACTTTGCATTTGTATTCACTGTGGAGAAGGACAATGTAGGTATAGAAATCAGGGAGGGGAGACTGTGATATACTTGAACAAATTAGCATTGAGAGGGCGGAGGTATTAGCGATTTTAGCGGGCTTAATACTGGATAAATCCCCAGGCCCAGATGTGATGTATCCCAGGCTGCTGTGGGAGGCAAGGGAGGAGATTGCAGAGGCCCTGACAGTAATTTTCAAATCCTCCCTGGCCACAGGAGACGTGCCAGAGGACTGGAGGACAGGTAATGTGGTACCATTATTCAAGATGGGTGGTAAGGATAAACCAGGAAACTATAGGCCAGTGAATCTAACATCAATGGTAGGAAAACTTTTAGAAAAAATTCTGAGGGACAGAATTAATCTCCACTTGGAGAGGCAGGGATTAATCAGGGATAGTCAGCCTGGCTTTGTCAGGGGGAGATCATGTCTAACAAATTTGATTGAATTTTTCGAGGAGGTGACCAGGTGTGTAGATGAGGGTAGTGTAGTTGATGTGGTCTACATGGACTTCAGTAAGGCTTTTGACAAGATCTCGCATGGGAGACTGGTCAAGAAGGTAAGAGCCCAAGAGATCCAGGGCAACTTGTCAAATTGGGTCCAAAGTTGGCTTAGTGGCAAGAGGCAGGGGGTGATGGTTGAGGGTTGTTTTTGTGACTAGAAGCCTGCGTCCAGAGGCACACGGCAGAGTTTGGTGCTGGGTCCCCTGCTGTTTGTAGTGTAAATTAATGATCTGGATATGAATGTAGGAGGTATGATTAGTAAGTTCTCAGATGACATGAAAACTGGTGGTGTGGTAAATAGCGAGGAGGAAAGCCTTAGACGACAGGACAATATAGATGGGCTGGTCAGATGGGCAGAATAGTGGCAAATGGAATTTAATCCTGAAAAGTGTGAGGTGATGTATTTCGGGAGGGCTAACAAGGCAAGGGAGTACATGATGAATGTTAGAATCAGAGGATCAAGGGACTTTGGTGTGCATGTCCATAGATCATTGAAGGCAGCAGGACAGCTAGATAAGGTGGTTAAGAAGGCATATGGGATACTTGTCTTTATTAGTCGAGGCAATGAATACAAGAGTAGGGAGGTAATGATGGAGCTGTAAAAACTGTTAGTTAGGCCACATCTGGAGTACTGTATGCAATTATGGTTGCCACACTATAGGAAGGATGTGATTGCATTGGTGAGGACGCAGAGGAGATTCGCCAGGATGTTGCCTGGGCTGGAGCGTTTCAGCTATGAAGAGAGACTGGATAGGCTAGAGTTGTTTTCCTTAAAGCAGAGAAGGCTGGGGGGGATCTTGATAGAGGTATGCAAAATTATGAGGAGCATAGATAGTGTAGATGGGAAGAAACTTTTCCCCTTAATGGAAGGGTCAATAACCAGGGGGTATAGATTTAAGGCAAGGGGCAGGAGATTTAGAGGGGATTTGAGGAAATTTTTTTTCCCCCAGAAGGTGGGGGGGTATCTGGAACTCACTGCTTGAAAGGGTGTTAGAGGCGGGAACCCTCACAACATTTAAGGAGTATATAGATGAACACTTGAAATGCCATAGCATCCAAGGCTATGGGTCAAGTGCTGGAAAATGGGATTAGAGTAGATAGGGGCTTGATGACCGGCGTGGACACAATGGGCCAAAGAGCCTCTTTCCGTGCTGTAAAACTCTATGACTCTATAACTGCAAGGTAGGTGTTATTTCTTCACAGCAACGTCTTGATCTCATCGATTATACGGAATCTGAACATGTCCCACACTAATGAGTGCATTCTTTATGTAGGCCACGAGGATACCTATTCCATACATTATCGATCCGTAGCAATCCATCCTTATCCATCCAACCGTTGTCATAGGCATGCAGAAAAATTCCTGCAGGGTACTTGATGTTCAGCATAGTTTTATTTGAAAATTACCTTAGGCTTTAATTTCATTCCATTGGCCATGCAGGCTTGTACCACCATGAATCTTGTCTCCTCGTGTCCTGTTGTTTTCACTAGAACTGTTATTGAACCTTTCCACTCCGCAGTTTGGCTGCTGGGCCATACAGAAATTCATGAGCATTTCATCATGTTCTGATGTGACTTTATTGGTATTAGTCTTTTTGCGACTGTCTTATACTGAATCGTTGGAAATTGGTAATTTTGGCATCCCGGCGGGTTTGTAGGCGAGGGTGTGGGCAGGGGGTGAGTGTAAAATTCCTCGGATGGGTTTCCCGCTGGTGCGCCAACGTCTCTGCAATTTTGCGCTGGGGCAGAAAGGCCTCAGCCAGCTGGCTCGCCCTTACCCCATTTGAGACCCTTAAGTAGTCAATTATTGACCACTTAAAGGCTGTTTCCCACTCAGTCTCAATTTTCCAGCTGGCAGGACGAGTTCCCAGGTATGGGGGAAACCTGAAATAAATTGGGTTTAGGTCTCGGGCAGGAAGGAGGTTGGTGGGTGCCTCCATCAACAGCCCCTTTTTAACATCAGGTGCCTCTCCCTGAAGGTCTAGTAGGCGCAGGACCTCCCTCACCACCCCCCCCCCAGCAGCCTCTCTGCGACACCCGAATCTGCCTCTGCCCAACACCTAGGCCTCCCTTACTCTCCTGCCCTGAGACCCCCAAATCTTGTGGGTTCCTGGAATCCTGAGACTGAGGCTCTGGGGACTGATTGTAGTCTCAGCCCTGTCCACTGCAGTTGCCGGCCAGTGACTAGAGAGCTGCTGGCTAGTCAGACTGACTGGCAGCTCTCTAAGGCGGGACTTCCTCCTGAGTGAGAGGCAGATTCCTGCCTCCAACTAATTAAGGCCCATTGGAGCTGTGTTCCCTGCTGATTCTTCGGGTGGCAGGAAACCCTGCTATCCTAAAACTCCTGGCCGGAGTAGTCTTTTTTTTATGGGACGTGGGCATCGCGAGCAAGGCCAACATTTATTGTCCATCCATAGTTGCCCTTGAGAAGGTGGCGGTGAGTTGCTGGCTTGAATTTAACCACTGCAAACCATCAGGCGCTGGTACATCCATAATACTGTTTGGAAGGGAATTCCAGGATTTTGATCCAGCAACAGTGAAGGAATGTTGATATAGTTCCAAGTCAGGATGGTTTTGAAGGGAAATTGCAGGCGATGCTGTTCCCATGCGTCTGCTGCCTTTGCCCTTCTAGGTGGCAGAGATCACGAGTTTGGAAGGCGCTGTTGAAGGAGTCTTGGTGATTTGCTGCAGTATCTTGTATATTGTGCACACTGCTGCCACTGTGTGCCATGATCTTATTGAATGGCAGAACAGGCTTATGGACCTGAGTGGCCTACGCCTGCTCCTAATTTGTATGTTCACATGATTGAATGTTAAAGTTCGTGGTTGGGGTGCTGCTCAAGCTGGCCATTTTATCCTGGAAGGTGTTGAGCTTGTTGAGTGTTGTTGGAGTTGCACTCATCCAGACAAGTCAGGAGGTGAGTAACTCACGATAGAATTCCTAATTTCTGACTTGCTCTAATATCTGCAGAATTCATGTTACTGGTTCAGTTCAGTTGTTGGTCAATGGTTACCCCCAGGATGTTGATAATATAGGTTTCGGCAATGGTAATGCCATTGCATGTCAAGGGAAATGGTTAGATTCGCTCTTGTTCACAGAATCACAGAATTGTAGGAGCACTGAAGGAGCCATTTGGCCTGTCATGTTTGCACTGGCTCTCTGAATGAGCAACTCACACAGTGCCATTCCCCAACCTTCTCCTCTTAACCCAGCACATTCTTCCTTTTCAGATAATAATCCAATTCCCTCTTGAATGCCTTGATTGAACCTGCCGCCTTCACACTCTCAGGCAGCGAATTCCAGATCTTAACCACTTGAGGAAGGAAAAATATCATGAGAAATGAGGAAATGGCAGGGGAATTGAACAATATTTTTCGTCCATCTTCACAGTAGAAAACACGAGTTCTATACCTGAAATAGATGATAACCCAGGGTCAAAAAGAGTAAGGAAATTAGGGAAATTAACATCAGCAGAGAAAAAGTATTGGAGAAACTTAAGGACTAAAATCAGATAAACCAGGACCTGAAGGCCTTTGCCCTAGGGTTCTAAAAGAGATAGCTGTAGATGTGCTGGCTAGGATTTTCCAACACTCCTTAGATTTGGGAATAGGTCCCGTTAGACTGGAAGTTGGCAAATGTTACACCATTTTTCAAGAAAGGAGGGAGAGAGAAAGCAATGAACCACAGACCAATTAATCTAACATCAGTTATTGGGAAAATGCTAGAATCTATTATTAAGCAAGTCTTAACAATGCACTTAGAAAAGCATAGTGATCAGAACTAGTCAGCATGGCTTTACTGAAGGGAAATCTTGTTTGACAAATTTATTAGAGTATTTTGAGCATGTAACTAGTTAAAGGGAAACCAGTGGATGTAGTATCTTGTACCTAGATTTCCAAAAGGCATTCGATAAGACCATAAGACATAGGAGCAGAAATTAGGCCATTCGGCCCATCGAGTCTGCTCCGCCATTCAATCATGGCTGATAAGTTTCTCAACCCCATTCTCCCGCCTTCTCCCCGTAACCTTTGAAGCCCTTACTAATCAAGAACCTATCTATCTCGGTCTTAAATACACTCAATGACCTGGCCTCCACAGCCTTCTGTGGCAATGAATTCCATAGATTCACCACTCTCTGGCTAAAGAAGTTTCTCCTCATCTCTAAAAGGTCTTCTCTTTACTCTGAGGCTGTGCCCTCGGGTCCTAGTCTCTCCTACTAATGGAAACATCTTCCCCACATCCACTCTATCCAGGCCTTTCAGTATTCTGTAAGTTTCAATCAGATCCCCCCTGATCCTTCTAAACTCCATCGAGTATAGACCCAGAGTCCTCAAACGTTCCTCATATGTTAAGCCTTTCATTTCTGGGATCGTTCTTGTGAACCTCCTCTGGACCCTCTCCAGGGCCAGAACACCCTTCCTGAGATACGGGGCCCTAAATTGCTCACAATATTCTAAATGTGGTCTGACCAGAGCCTTATAAAGCCTCAACAGCACATCCCTGCTTTTATATTCTAGTCATCTCGAAATAAATGCCAACATTGCATTTGCCTTCCTAACTACTGACTGAACCTGCAAGTTAACCTTAAGAGAATCCTGGACTAGGACTGCCAAGTCCCTTTGCACTCCAGATTTATGAATTCTCTCCCCATTTAGAAAATAGTCTATGCCTCTATTCTTCCTACCAAAGTGCATGACTTCACACTTCCCTACGTTGTATTCCATCTGCCACTTCTTTGCCCATTCTACTAACCTGTCCAAATCCTTCTGCAGCCTCCCCGCCTCCTCAATACTACGTGTCCCTCCACCTGCAAACTTAGCCAGGATGCCCTCAGTACCTTCATCTAGATCGTTAATATATAAAGTTAAAAGTTGTGGTCCCAACACTGACCCCTGCGGAACTCCATTAGTCACCAGCCGCCATCCTGAGAAGGACCCCCTTATCCCCACTCTCTGCCTCCTGCCAGACAGCCAATCTTCCATCCATGCCTCTAATGTTGCCTCTAATCTTACCTTGCCTCTAACACCATGGGCTCTTATCTTACTGAGCAGCCTCCTGTGCTGCACCTTGTCAAAGGCCTTCTGGAAGTCCAAGTAGATAACATCCATTGGCTCTCCTTTGTCTAACCTACTCGTTACCTCCTCAAAGAATTCTAACAGATTTGTCAGGCATGACCTCCCCTTGATGAAACCGTGCTGACTTTGCCCTATTTTACCATGCACTTCCAAGTATTCTGAAATCTCATCCTTAATAATGGACTCTAAAATCTTACCAACGACCGAGGTCAGGCTAATCGGTCTGTAATTTCCCGTCTTTTGCCTCACTCCCTTCTTAAACAGGGGGGTTACATTAGCGATTTACCAATCTCTAGGACCCTCCCTGACTCCAGTGATTCCTGAAGGATCACCACCAACGCCTCCATTATCTCTTCAGCTATCTCCTTCAGAACTCTGGTCCAGGTGATTTATCCACCTTTAGACCTTTCAGTTTTCTTAGCACCTTCTCCTTGGTAATGGCCACCATACTCACCTCTTCCCCCTGACTCTCTTGAGTTTTGGGGATGTTACTCGTGTCTTCCTCCCGTGAAGACTGACGCAAATTACCTATTCAGTTCCTCCGCCATTTCTTTGTGTCCCATTATTACTTCTCCAGCGTTATTTACCAGTGGCCCAATGTCCACTTTTGCCTTTCTCTTACCCTTTATATATCTAAAAAAACACTTGCAATCTTCTTTTATATTACTGGCTAGTTTACCCTCATATTTAATCTTCTCCCTCCTTATTTCTTTTTTAGTTGTCCTCTGTTGGACTTTGTAGGCTTCCCAATCCCCTGGTTTCCCACTGCTCTTCGCCGCATTGTATGCTTTCTCTTTAGCTCTTATGCTGTCCCTGACTTTCCTTGTCAGCCATGGTTGCCTTGTCCTCCCTTTAGTATGCTTCTTATTCCTAGGGATGAATTTTAGCTGTGTCTCCCAAATTACTCCCAGAAACTCCTGCCATTGCTGTTCCACTGCCTTTCCTGTTAGGCTCACCTCCCAGTCAATTCTGGCCAGCTCCTCCCTCGTGCTTCTGTAGTTACCTTTATTTAATTGTAATTTGATTCCAGCTTTTTCCTCTCAAATTGCAGGGTAAATTCTATCATATTATGGTCGCTTCATCCTAAGGGTTCCTTCACCTTAAGCTCCCTTATCAAATCTGCCTCATTACACATCACTAAATCTAGAATTGCCTGTTCCCTAGTGGGCTCCACCACAAGCTGCTCCAAAAAGCCATCTCGTAGACATTCCACAAATTCCTTTTCTTGGGATCCACTACCAACCTGATTTTCCCAGTCTACCTGCATATTGAAATCCCCCATGATCAGTGTAACCTTGCCTTTCTTACACGCCTTTTCTATCTCCTGGTGTATCTTGTGCCTCACATCTTGACTACTGTTCGGAGGCCTGTACATAACTCCCATTTTGGTTTTTTCACCTTTACGGTTCCTCAACTCTACCCACACAGATTCTACATCATTTGACCCCATGTCGTTTCTTACTATCAATTTAATTTAATTTCTTACTAACAAAGCAACCTCACCCCCTCTGCCAACCTGTCTATCTTTTCGATAGGATGTATATCCTTGGCTATTTAGCTCCCAGTCCTGATCCCCTTGCAGCCATGTCTCCGCAATGCCCACCACATCATACCTGCCAATTTCAATCTGCGCCACAAGCTTATTTACCTTATTTTGTATACTGCGTGCATTCAGATACAACACCTTCAGTCCTGTATTTCCCATCCCCTTTCTCATTGTTGTCCCTTTATCTGATGTGCTTGAAGTTAGATTCCTAGCCCTTTCCAAACACTCTGTCCTATTTTGTGTTCTGGAGACTTTAATAGCCTCTCCTGGGTTCTCCTTCCTTTTCAGTTTTTTCATAATTTTCCATGAAGGTGAATCCACCCCCCCCACCTGCTAACCTGCTGCTTTATTTCCCATTAGTCATACTTCTTGGAGTTTTACCTTTCCCTTCCCCCCCTACTTTCTAGTTTAAAATCCTGTTGACCACCCTGTTTACCCTTTTCGCTAGAACATTGGTCCCAGATCGGTTCAGGTGGAGACCGTCCCAAAGGTACAGATCCCTCCTGTTCCAATACTGATGCCAGTGCCCCACGAAATGGAACCCCTCTTTCCCGCACCACTCCTTAGCCACGTGTTTACTTCCCTTATTATCGTGTCCCAAAGCCAATTTGCACGTGGCTCAGGTAGTAATCTGGAGATTATAACCCTTGAGGACCTGTTCTTTAATTTAGTTCCTAGTTCCTGATAATCCCCAAACAGGTCCTCTTTCCTAGTCTTACCTCTGTTATTTGTCCCACGTGGACCACAACAACTGGATCCTCCCCCTCCCTCGCCAATATCCTTTCAAGCCGGTCAGAGATGTTCCTCACCCTGACACTGGGCAGGCAGCATACCATGTGGGACTCTCGATCCTGCTTACAAAGGAAGCTATCAATTCCCCTAATTATAGAATCCCCTACAACCACCACTTGTCTTTTTGCTCCCCCCTCTTGAATGGCCTCCTGTGCCACGGTGCCGTGGTCAGCTGGCTCACCCTCCCTACAGCCCTCTTCCTCATCCACACAGGGAGCAAGTACCTTGTACCTGTTCGATAAGGTCAAGAGCTGAGGCTCCTCTGTTCCTGAACACTGCATCCCTCTACCTGCCTCACTTGCAGTCACACCCTGCTGACCCTGACCACTGACCGGACTTGAGGTACTTAATCTACCGGGTGTGACCGCCTCTTGATACAAAGTGTCCAGGTAACTCTCCCCGTCCTGGATGTGCCGCAGTGTCGGGAGCTCGGACTCCAGCTCATCAATTCTGAGCCAGAGTTCCTCCAGCAACCAACACTTGCTGCAGCTGTGGTCACTGCGGCTCGCAATGGGATCTGCCAGCTCCCACATCATACAGCTACAGCACATCACCTGCCCAGCTAGCTGGACTTGGATAATTAATTTATTAATTAGCTTTGCAGTGTTTTTTTTTCAAATTTGGTGCAGATTTCCTACCAACCAATCAGGTCACTTTTTTAGTTTTATCCTGTGTCTCCACCGCTCTCCTCCCACTCTTTTATCCTAATAAGGTGCTGCACAAAAGGTTAATAGGTAAGCTAAGGGCTCACAGAGTTGGGGATAATATTAGCATGGATAGAAGATTGGTTAACGGATAGAAAACAGAGAGTGCATCTAAACGGGGCTTTCTCAAGTTGGCAGGCAGTAGAGAGCCGCAAGGGTCAGTGCTGGGGCCTCAGCTTTTACAATCAATATTAATGACTTAGATAAAGAGACAAAGAGTAATGTATCTAAGTTTGCTGTTGATACCAAGCTAGGTGGGAAGGTAAGCTATGGGGAGGACACAGAGAGGCTGCAAAGAGATATAGTCAGGTTAGGTGAGTGGGCAACAAGATGGCAGATGGAGTATAACATAGGGAAGTGAGAAGTTATTCTCTTTGGCCATAAGAATAAAACAGCAGAATATTTTTTAGAAGTTGAGAAACTTGTAAGTGTTGATGTTCAAAGAGACTTGGGTGTGCTCATACAAGGGACTGAGAAAGTTAGCATACAGGTACAGAAAGCAATTAGGAAGGCAAATGGCATGTTGGCCTTTATTGCCAGGGGTTTGGAATACAAGAATAAAGAAGTCTTGCTACTGTTGTATAGGGTTTGGTGAAACCACATCTGGATTACTGTGTGCAATTTTGGTCTCCACATTTACGAAAGGATGGACTTACGTTAGAGGTGGTGCAGTGAAAGATCACTAAATTACTACCTATGAAAGCTGTGTAAATTGGGCATATATTGTCTGGAGTTTAGAAGAATGAGAGGCGATCTCGTTGAAACCTACAAAATTCTGAAGAGGTTTGATAGGGTGGATACTGAGATTATTTCCATTGATCAGGGAACATAAAGATAAAGGACCAGTCATTTAGGACTGAGATGCAGAGAAATTACTTCACTCAAAGCGTTGTAAATCTTTGGAATTCTCTACCACAGTGGGCTGTTGAATACATTTAAGACTGGGATAGATAGATTTTTGGTCTCTCAGGAAATTAAGGGATAGGGGGAGCAGGCAGGAAAATGGTGTTGAAGCCAATACATGACCATATTGTTTGGTGGAGCAGGCTCAATGGGTCACATGGTTTATTCCTGCTCCCATTTCTTAATTCGCTGCATTAAAATATTTCTCCTCATGTCTCCATTGCTTCTTTTGCCAATTACTCTATATCTGTGCTCTCTCTTTCTCGATTTCTCCATCAGTGGGAAGTTTTTCCCTATTTACTCTGTCCAGACCCCTCTTGATTTTGAATACCTCTATCAGATCTTCTCTCAGCCACCTCTCCTCTAAGAAGAACAGTCCAAACTCCTCTAATCTATCTATGTAACTAACGACCCTCATCCCTGGAACCATTCTCATGAGTCTTTTCCACACTCTCTCTAATACCTATACATCTTTCCAGAACTGGACGCAATACTCCAGTTAAGGCTGAATCAGTGCTTTATTCAAATTTGACATAACTTCCTTCCTCTTGTACTCTATTTCCTTTTAATAAAACCCAGGATAAGCTATGCCTTAGAAACCGCACTCTCAATCTGTCCTGTCGCCTTCAATGACATGTACATTTGAACCTAATTCCTTCTGTCCCTGCACTCCCTTTAGAACTGTACCTTTTATTTTATATTGTCTCTCCATGTTCTTCCTACCAAAATCAATCACTTTACACATCTCGGCATTGAATTTCATCTGTCACTTAAATGCCCATTCAACCAATTTGTCTATACCCTTTTGAAGTTCTACACTCCTCCTCACAGTGCACAATGCTTCCAAGTTTTGTATCAACCACAAGTTTTGAAAATGTGCCCTGTACACCAAGGTCTAGATCATTAATATATATCAGCGAAAGCACTGGTCCCAATACCCTGAGGAACTCACTATAAACCTTCTTCCAGTCTGAGAATCATGTCATTGCCTGGCATTTTTAAAAATTTGTTCATGGGATGTGGGTGTTGCTGGCTGGGCCAGCATTTATTGTCCATCCTTAATTGCCCTTGCGAAGGTGGTGGTGTGTTGCCTTCCTGAACTGCTGCACTCAAGGTGTTGTAGAAACACCCACAATGTCGTTAGGGAGGGAGTTCCAGGATTCTGACCCAGTGACAGTGAAGGACTGGCGATATATTTCCAAGTCAGGATGGTGAGTGGGTTGGAGGGGAACTTCCAGGTCGTAGTGTTCCCGTGTGTCTGTTGCCCTTATCCTTCTAGATGGTAGTGGTCTGGGTTTGTGTGGTGCTGTCCAAGGAGCCTTGGTGAGTTCCTGCAATGCATCTTATAGATGGTACACACTGCTGCCATCGGTGGTGGAGGGATTGAATGTTGAAGGTGGTAAATGAGGGTCCCAATCAAGCGGGCTGCTTTGTCTTGGATGATGTTGAGCTTCTTGAGTGCTGTGGGAGCTGCACTCATCCAGGCAAGTGGAGAGTATTCCATCACACTCCTGACTTGTGCCTTGTAGATGGTGGACAGGCTTTGGGGAGTCAGGAAGTGAGTTACATGCCGCAGGATTCGGAGCCTCAGACCTGCTCTTCTAGCCAGTCCAGTTCAGTTTCTGGTTGAAGATTTGTGTGGCATGAATTGTAACTCAATAACATGGTAGTTCCTAAATGTATAAACTCAGCCTTAAAATCTAACACACTAATTGAAATTTAGTAACATGCTAATCCTTAGACTGTAATATATAAATTCCTAAATTCTGATATACTAATCTTTAAACATTAATATGCTAACCCTGGGACACATTTGCTCCTATTAAACACTTAGAAGACTGAAACCCACATCACAATCTCTACACCCTTGCCACAAATTCCATCCCCTCCCAGTCATGTTTCAGTTTGAATAAGACTGCTTGCAACCTTGGCATCCTGTTTGGCACTGAGGTGAGCTTCCACCCTGTATTCTCTTCGTCACAAATAATGCCTGCTTTCACTTCTACCTGTACCTCAGCCCAGCTGCAGCTGAAACCCTTGCTCTGTTTTTGTTTCTTTTCTGTGTTAAAATTGAAAAGACAATTTAAATTAACTTGTTAAGCATTCACAAAATGTTATTACACAGCAGAATTTCAAGTTCAAATTTCTAAAAGGGCCACAGTTTTCATGAAAAATTTTGGCAAACATTTGGTTGCACTTATAGTCACATGACAATATCACTTACTAGTGTTTGAATAGTTATCCTGCGCATACATATAGGGCTAAAAATTGTTTGGCTCCAATTTTCAGGTAAGGGGGTCATGATTTGTGACCAGCCCATGTCCAGTCTAGTTGAGGTGGGCAGCATGCAACCTTTGTATTGTCGTCTCCTCTCCAGGATTGTGGCATTCAGATGAGCATATTGTCTAAAATTCTTTTTGTTGAGCTAGCTTTTCAGTTCCTGCCCCTCACAGATTGTGTGGTTGAACATTTCTTGCCAATAGTTCCTTGTCCCTGGTAAACAGGTTATAAATATCCTGTATTTCAGACCGTGGTATTCCAATGGCTGTGCATAGTGTTCTCCTTATTGGCCTTTGTTACCATCTTTTGCCTTTTTGACAAATCCATTGTTCCAAAACCAATTACCTTCATGCTCAAGGTCCTTGTTAGCAAAATGTCAATGTCTCCCTGTGAGAAAAATATTCCACGTCACTGTGGAAAATTTCCTTCTGTTGCCCGAGTCAACTTTAAACACTATTAACTGCAACAACAAAAGTTAGTGTTTCATGTATATGTAACAGATTCCTTTCAGATTTTGATATTGTAATGCCCTTTTTGTTTAAATATTATTATTACAAACTCCAAATATGCAGAGATTGATAACTTTGTTACAAACAGAATGGCAAATCTTAACTATCTAAGCCTCTCAATAGTTATGGGACAGACAGAAAATAAAGAACTGTTGAAAAGAGGATATGGAGTGAGTGGTATTTCTCAGGATTATAAGCAGGGCAAGAATATTGCTGGAGAAAGTGTCACTGGGTTGGGGACAAACCCAGAACAAGGGGTATTACTGGGCTAGGAACAAATTCAGGACAGGTATTACAGGGGTGTAAACAAACCCAGGAAGTGCTGCTAACTGCAGAAACTTGAGCTCTGAGAGGCAGCTTGAGTCACTGTGACGCATCCACGAGGCTGAGAGCTAAGTAGGTGCCACGTTAAGAGGTGGTCACACTGCAGCTTAAAGGCCTGGAGACCATCTGAGGTCCCGATCACAAATTGGTTTTCCATTTTGGAAGCTGGTGAGGGCTCTGGCTCCTCAGAGGCATGCAGTCAGAGCCAAATTTATGGGACCACGAGTGGTTCGGCTGTACAGGAGGGGAGGAAGAAGAAAGGAAGAGCTATAGTGATAGGGAATTCATTGGTTAGGGGAACAGACAGGCATTTCTGTGGCCGTAGATGTGACTCTAGGATGTTGCCTCCCTGGTGCCAGGGTCAAGGATGTCACAGAGTGGCTGCATGATATTCTTCTGAGGGAGGGTGATCAGCCAGAGGCCGTGGTCCACGTTGGTACCAATGACTTAGATAGGAAGGAGGATGTGGTCCTGCAATCGGAATTTAGGGAGCTAGGTAGAAAATTAGCAAGCAGGACCTCTAATGTCATATTCTATGGATTGCTCCCAGTGCCACATGCCAGTGAGTACGGAAATAGTAGAATAAGACAGATGAATGCGTGGCTGGAAAGATGGTGCAGGAGGGAGGTATTTAGATTCCTGGGACACTGGGACTGGCTGTGGGGGAGATGGCACCTGTATAAGCCGGATGGGTTGGACATGAACTGAGCTGGGACTGAGTTCCTTGCTGGCCATTTTGCTAGTGCTGTTGGGAGGGCTTTAAACTAACTCAGCAGAGGTGTGGGGAACCAAGAAAAAATATTAGAGAGGAATACCAGAGTGCACAAAATACTGGGATGGACAGATAGCACTAGTATAGAGAATAGTAAGTTAATAGGTAAAGTTGGGGTGAGGGAGAAAGTAGCAAAATCTAAATCAGGGTTATTATGCATGTATGTGAATGCACAGAGTATAGTAAATAAGATTAGGCAGTTACAGGCGCAGATTGCCATTTGGAAATATGATGTTGCGGCAATAAGAGACCTGGCTCAAGGAAGGGCCCAACTGGGTGTTAAATATTCCAGAAGAGATAGGAAAGGAGGAGGGGTGGTGGTATTGGTTATGGAGAGCATTGCAGTGCTGGAGACAGAGGATGTCCCAGATGGTTCAAGGACAGAATCAACTTGAGATAAGGAACAAGAAGGGTGCAATTACATTGCTTGGTGTAGTCTATAGACCGCAAAATAGAGAAGGACGTAGTAAAACAAATTTGCAGGGAAATTACAGAGAGATGCAGGCATTATAGCGTAGTTATAATGCAGGACTTTAATTACCCGAATGTAGACTGGGACGGTGGTAGTGTAAGGGGCAGAGAGGGGCAAAAGTTCCTGGATCGTTTTCAGGAGAATTTTCTACAGCAGTATGTGTCCAATCCAACAAGAAAAGACACACTTTTGGACCTGGTTCTCGGAAATGAGGTGGGCCAAGTAGATCAACTATCAGTGGGAGAACATTTAAGAGACAGTGATCATTGTATTGTACATTTTAGGATGATGATAGAAAAGGATAATGAGCAATCCAGAGTAAAAATAATTAACTGGACAAGAGTGGACTTTGATGGGGCAAGACGGAGCTGGGCCAGATCCACTGGAATGAAAGACTGGCAGGAAAAACTAGCTGAACAAGGGGCTGCCTTCAAAAAATAATTGTCTCGGGCATAGTCAAGGTATGTTTCATTGAAAGGGAAAGGTAGGACAAACAAATCCAGAGCTCCCTGGATGGAAAAGACAATTGAAATTAAGGTAAAGAAGAAAAAGTGCACTTATGACAGGTGTCAGGTAGAAAATACAGTTGAGAACCAAGAGGAATACAGAAGGTTCAGAGGGGAGGTGAAAAAGCATATTAGAGAAGTGAAGAGGGATTATGAGAAAAGACTGGCAGCCAACATAAAGGGGAATCCCAAAGTCTTCCATAGACATATAAATAGTAAAAGGGTGGTAAAAGGAGAAATAGAGCCGATTAGGGACCTAAAAGGGAATTTACACATGGGCGAAAGGGCCATGGCTGAGATATTAAGTGAATACTTTGCATCCGTCTTTACTAAGGAGCTGGATGCTATCCAGGCCATAGTGACAGACAAGGAAACTCTGATACTAGGAGGGTTCAAAATTGAGAAGAAGGAAGTGTTGAATAGACTGTCGGTACTTAAAGTTGACAAGACACTGGGACCGAATGAGATGTATCCAAGGATATTGAAGAAAGTGAGAGTAGAAATTGCAGGGGCACTGACCATAATCGTTCAGTCTTCCTTAGGCTCAGGGGTGGTGTCAGAGGAGAATTACAAACATTACACCCTTGTTCAAAAAAGGTTGTAAGGATAAGCCCAGCAATTACAGACCAGTAAGTTTAACTTCAGTGATGGGCAGGATTCTAGAAACAATTATTCAGGATAGAATTAGTTATCACATGGAAAAATATGGGTTGATAAGGAAGAGCCAGCCTGGATTTCTAAAGGGGAAATTGTGTTTAACTAAATTGCTGGAGTTTTTTTGAAGAGGTAACAGAAAAGGTCGATGAACGTAATGCTGTTGATGTGGTGTACATGGACTCTGAACATGCATTTTATACAGTGCCACACAACAGACTTGTGAGAAAAGCTATTGCTCGTGGAATAAAAGGGACAGTAGCAACGTGAATACAAAACTGGCTGAAAAATAGGAAGCAGAGAGTAATGGTCAATGGATATTTTTTGGGCTGGAGGAAGGTTTGTAGTGAAGTTCCTCAGGGGTTGGTATTGGACCCTTGCTTTTCCTGATATGTATTAATGATCTAGATCTTGGTGCGCAGGGGACAATTTCAAAATTTGCGGATGGTATGAATCTTGGGAGTGTTGTGAACTGCGAGGGCGACGTGTGGAATTTCAAGAGGATATAAGCAAGTTAGTGGAGTGAGCAGATAGGTGGCAGATGAAGTTCAATGTGGAGAAGTGTGAGGTGATGCATTTTGGTAGGAAGAACATGGACAAACAATATAAAATAAGGGGGCGAATTTTGATGAGGATGCAGGAGCAGAAAGACCTGAGTGCAAATGTGCATAGATCATTGAAGATGGCAGGACAGGTGGCGAGAGTAGTTAATAAAGCATATAGTATCCTGGGCTTTATTAATAAAGGCACAGAGTACGAGAGCAATGAGGTTATGCTGAATTTGTATAAGACACTCATTAGACCTCAGCTGGAGTATTGTGTACAGTTCTGGGCACCATATTATAAGAAGGATGTGAACACATTGGAGAGAGTGCAGAAGAGGTTTACAAGAATGGTCCCAGGGATGAGAAACTTCAGCTATGAGGATAGATTGGAGAGGTAGGGAATGTTCTCCTTGGAGAGAAGAAGGCTAAGTGGAGATTTGATGGAGATGTGCCAAATCATGAGGGGGCTGGACAGAGTAGATAGAGAGAAGCTGTTCACACTCATAAAAGGATCAAGAACAAGAGGGCACAGATTTAAAGTGATTTGCAAAAGAAACAATTATAACGTGAGAAAATTTTTTTTCACAAAACGAGTAGTTCGGGTCTGGAATGCACTGCTCGGAAGTGTGGTGGAGGCAGGTTCAACTGAGACATTCAAGAGGACATTTGATGATTATGTGAATAGAAACAACGTGCAAGAGTAAAAACCTAAAGGAACAGCATCCTGACCTGAGTCAAGTGCGCTTGAACTGAAGATACAGCTGGAGATTGCCTAAAAAGAAGCTCCATTGCTGATGTGGAGGCTGAAGGGCAGAAGAAAGATCCACCCTGCAGCTAAAGAACTCCACCAGAGCACATGGAGGTCCACTGAGAAATCCCAGCATCAAATGGCCTAGCAAGGGCGAGGAAAAATTCAGTTCTAAGACTGAATTAGCTTTTAAAAGTCTTCAGGCCATTAATCAGTCAGAGCAGTGCTCTGTGTGAATCACCACAACCAGCCAGGGTTCCCAGATGGTATCATACCATGTGGTGGCTGAGCTCAGTTGGAAAAAAAAAGTTTTAAAAACTCAGCCAAAGCCAGGAATCGCCTTTTAATCGCTCTAATAATCTCCGAAAAGATTCTAAAAGGCCCAAATCTTTGATTAAAAGATTCACTGCAAGAAATTGTTCCCTTTGAGGCCAGGTCCATGATCACCTCAGGAGCCCTCCCAAACCAGGCAAGCGTGTGCAGAAGCTTTAGTCAATTGGTAGAGCAGAATTTGAGTATTCTGAAAAAAGACATTTTGTTGAATCTTTTTGTCTTGCACTCATTGGGACAGTTGTAAGAATACCAATGTCAGGGGAGGCAACAACTTTATGTTGTATGAGAAGAGAGTGCTGTCATGAAGCTATTAATGTAGATAATGTTATTGGAAATTATTTTAAATTGGACTTGTAATAGGATGTGTGTGTTAAAATTTTAACATCTTTACCTACTCCACCCTGTACACATAGAAAGACTTTCCCCTCACACATAAAGGACAGGATTTTACTGTTGGCGAGCGGGCGCGGGGCCCACTCGCCGACACGTAAAATGACGCTCGGTGATGTCAGGTGGAACTCCTGATGTCGCCGTGCGTCATTTAAATTTTCAGGAAGGCGGGGGCGCAGCGAAATCAGCTGCGGCCCCGCCGACCTGTCAATGGCCAATTGAGGCCATTGATAGATCAATTAAAATGATTAGTGGACTTGCCCATCCAACCTTAAGGTTGGCAGGCAGACCAGGAGCCCTGGCGGGAAGTGGAAAAAAACATGACACCTCACTCACAGGCGGGATGATGTTTCATGTAGGGTTTTTAAAATTTTAATAGTTTTGTTGGAAATTATGAACATGTCCCAAGTCATGTGACATTGTCATATGAGGGGACATGTAAGGGACATGTAAGGGAATTTTTTTTCTTATTTTTAACATTTTTGAAAGTAGAGGCTGCAGTTAGCCTCAGGGAGATGAGTGAGCTCTTTTGTGCGCATGTGCGAAAGAGCGCACTCTCGATTTTAGGCATCCCCCACCACCCCCCCCACCAGCCCGCAGAGAGAGCGCATAGTGTTTCCCTGTGGACATCACGCTGGGCAGGCCTTAATTAGCCCGCCCAGGTAAAATGGTGCTGCGCTTCCAATCGGGGGCACCCAACGGGGGGATAATTCTGCCCAAAGCCTTTAAACATTTCTGCAACCTGCGCGTCAGAATTCTCTTGGGTAAATTGTGAACACATTCTGACTTCTTTACCCATCACTGATTCTCCCTGGTTCACCTGTACACAAACCATTGTTTTTTCCTGTGCCTGAATCTCAGAACCCACAGTACTCCCAGAACTTTTCTGTACCCCAGTAATTCCAACAGATTTTTCTGCAATTTCCAACACACTGACTTCATGTGCCCCACTTTATTACAATGAAAACACCTCAGTTTTCGAATGTCACTCCTACCCTCAGCACCTTCCTTTTTATTCCGAGAAAAACTTCCTGGGAATTCCCAGCCACTTCTTTTCTTCCCTAACTACTTATCTTCCTTTCACCTTCTCACTTTTTATCCTTTTCCAATTTGAAAGTGTGACAAAAAGAAGGTTTAGTTCTGTGAACTAACTCATTCATCAGCTATCTCTGCTGCTTGTCTTACAGTTTGAACCCTCTGTTCCTCCACATGAGTTCTCACTACCAAAGGGATTGGGTCTTTAAATTCTTCCAAAAGAATTACTTTCCTAAGAGCTGCATATGTTCTCTCTATTTTTAACGCCGTATCCACCGATCAAAATACTTAGTTTTGCTCTCTCAAACTCAGTATAAGTTTGCCCAGGCTGTTTTATCATCATCCTAAATTTCTGCCTGTATGCTTCAGGAACCAACTCATATGCACTCAAAATAGCCTTTATCACCACAACATAATTCACCAATACCTCTTCAGACAGTGAAGCATATACCTCATGTACTCTACCCAGCAACTTAGACTAACAATAACGTCCAGTACTCCTGTGGCCATTTCACCTGTTTAGCTATCTTCTCAAGTGAAATAAAGAATGCTTCAACATCTTTTTCCTCAAACTTTGGAAGAGCTTGTACAAATTTAAACATTCCCCCCCACCCCCACTGGGTTTTAGGTTAAAGGTCTTTTCATCATCAGAACTCTCTTTTTTAACTTCCAGCCTTTTAAGCAGGTATTCTCTTTCTCTCTCTTTCCCTCTTGGCTGAAATTCCAGCTCCAGCTTCCTTTTTCCTCCTGCCTTTCTGCTTGCTCCCTTTTAAATGCCATTTCTCTTTCCTTTGCTCCTAATTCAAGTTTTTTCAGTTCCTTTACTTGTTCAAATTCAAGCTTCTTCATTTGCAACTGAAGTCTTACTACTTCCAGCTGTGACTCACTAGTATCAGGTATCACTTCCAACTGTAGATCCTGTGCTGTACTTTTAATTATATTTGATTTCTTAGCCCCCGCAGGTAACCCCAATTTTAACTTATCTGCAAACTATGTTAACTTACTCTTGGTTATTTTCTGCAACCCAATCAGAGTTATATTTTCTACTCCCAGACAAGTCCCATCAATTGCCAAAGCCATCTTGCAGTCTCAACACTTCTAAAAAAAAAACCTCAACAACTCCTGAAATCAAAGTGCTTCTCATACTCGTAACCTTAAGATTCACCAATTCCAAACCAATCAAGGAATTACAAAAATTATCCTGGCAAGAGCCCCCAGTTGTTATGACACAGCAGTTGGTAAAGGCTGAGTTATTTCAAATCCCGGAGGGAAACTTTAAACAACTGTCATAACCTATATTTTGAATTTGTATGCTTGAGATGCAGCTCTGAATTCAGAAATGAAACCATCATGCCTCCAGAGATTTTTTATAGAAATTAAATTAAATATTCATTCATTTTCCCAAGTATTAAACACATATATACATGTCTACAAATTACTACCATAATAACTATTAAACAAATGCCCAAATTAATCACTCCCAGGTAATCTTTCCCAAGGCAACAATAACCCATAGACTTAAACAGACACCAGACAAAACACATTTTATCTTACAAATTCAAAATGAGGTTCCTTTCAATTTGTTTCCTTTTGTAGACAGTTGTAGGCTTACAGGTGGCTTAGATCTCACATGCCTCTGACTTCCACATACAAAACTCTTTTGTATATACCTAGCCTTCCCTTTGAATGTAAATTCTCATTGTATCACCAGGCCCTTTGCACTCCACCTTTTCTAACAATAATACACCTTTCATAGTGCTAATTTTATTAGTAATATAAACATATTGCTTGGTGTCGCTTAGCTAGGTGCAATATTTCACTCCCAGTCTTTGAATAGTTTATTCAACAAAATGCATATGTACCCTCTACCTTACTGTTTACACCTCAAAACTACCATACGTCAAAGCACCCAGACTAGCTGGTTTTAATCCAATTAAGACATACACAGACACACCCATAGACCCTACAACTAGTCCAATTTAAAATAATTTCCAGTAACGTTATATACATTAATAGCTTCATATCAGTGCTGATTGGTTGGCAAGTGGACTCTGATTGATAGAGATTTTGCCATGGAAAATGCACCAGTTAATGATGGCTGTTGGTTAACTGCCAAGCATTGTTTGAATTTTAAACCAGGCAGCTTGACTCTGGTCAGGGCATTGCCCTGAAGAATGAACCAATGAATGGGTATCACTTTGTTAAGCTGAAATAGGTGCAATGTATGTACTTAAAATCAGTGAGTTCCCAACACCATCATCTTTTCCAGACCTCCAAAGATTCCAGGGTATGGTGAGCCAGTTGGCGAAATTTCTGCCTAACCTGGTGCAGGTCACAGAGCCCCTGTGGCATCTTCTCACAAAGGGCCAGATGTGATGCTGGGATGCATACCAAGAGCAAGCATTTAGTCACATTAAAGACATGCTGCTTTCACCTGATATCCTGACTCACTGTGTCCCACTACAATAGCAGCGGATGCCTCCTCTAGGGGTAGTTTCATTCCAGGAGCAACTGGATGGATATTGCCGACCAGTGTATTATGTATCTAGGGGAATATCAAACACAGAGGTATGGTATACTGTTATTGAAAAGGAAGCTCTTGCAGTCACGTGGGCTTGTAAGAAGTTCTCAGACTACATTATTGGCCTGGAAACCACCATCAAAATGGATCGTAAACCACTGGTCCCACTTAGATGAGAAGGGACTTGCGAAGATGCCCCCCAGAATTCAGAGATTCCACTTGCATCGCATGCGCTTCTCATATGATACGGTGTATGTACAAGGGAAACATCAAACAACTGCAGACATACTATCCAGGGCCACAGTCAACCTTCCTGTGACACATGATGTCAACCTGGTCGTTGAGCTAGTGTCGTATTCCCAATTGGTGAGAAAACAACTGCCGCTACCTCAGGAAAACTTCAGCAAATACACCAGAAGCAGTTGCAAGACGAGGAGTGTGTCTGTATCTATCGTTACTATCAACAAAGGTGGCCACAGCAGAGGTCAGGTGGCAATGTCATGAAAATTTGTTTTGAACAGCAGAAACACTTCACCATGATAGATGATCTACTAGTATATAACAAGCAGTCGGTCATTCCAGTCTCCCTTTGGCCAGATATGCCCCAATGAATTCACCAAGGCCACTTGGGCATTACAAAGTGCAGAGCATGGGCCCACTCTGCAGTGTGATGTCTGGAAATATCAAGGGAAATTGAAGAAATGATCTCAAGCTGCCAGGTGTACACATTGCACAAATCTATCCAGAAGGAGCCCCTTAACCCCACACAGCTCCGTACCAGGCCATGGGAATGGCTGGGAATAGATTTATTCATATTTAATGGCAGGTCCTTCCAAAAAGGGATCAAAGTAAAGCATGACCGCCACAGTGGTGATCGTTCGGTCCTTGTGAACCATGGCCTATAGTGGTGGGGAGGCGGTGGTGTAGTGGTATTGTCACTGGATCATATTCCAGGGACCAAGGGTAATGCTTCGGAGACCTGGGTTCAAACCCCACCATGATGAAATTTGAATTCAATAAAAGAAAGTCTGGAATTAAAAGTCTAATGATGACCACAAAACCATTGTCAATTGTTGTAAAAACCCATCTGGTTCACTAATGCCCTTTAGGGAGGGAAATCTGTCATCCTCACTTGGTCTGGCGTACATGTGACTCCAGACCCACAGCAATGTGGTTGACTCTTAAATGCACCCTGAGCAAGGGCATTACTTAGGGATGGACAATAAATGCTGGCCTAGCCAGTGACACCCATATTCCACGAATGAATAAAAAAAATAGCTCGCATTTCACAAATGAATACTGTATTCAATTTGCCATCATTTGTTGCTTTCAACATCTTACCAGGTCCCCAAGGTATCCACAATCTAATGGTGAGGCAGAAAGAGGTGTCCACACCATTAAAAACCCTTTTGAGAGAAAACAAAGACTTCCCAAGAGCGCTTTTACATATAAATCCACCCTGCTGCAATGTGGATTGGCCCTATCAAATGGGCAGGAAACTTCACACTCAACTCCCAACGCTGCCAAAGAAATTAACCCCAGGCTGGCAGCAAAGGACTACTGGAAGGTTCAGGACTGCGAACGGTCCTACAGACAGAGACAGGTTTCCGCCTACAATAGGAGATACTGCAGTAGAGACCTGCTCTAGTGACAGGGTTTGGATCAGGGACCTTGAAAGAGAAGGTGTCATTGTCTGGAGAGGCGATGATCAACCAAGGGAACAGGAGGAGTCTCCTGCTCATCCCATGAGGTGAACCTGCTACTATACATTTAAATGAATCAGATGGAGACAACCAAGTTGCAGAAGCACAATATTAAGATCTCAACTCCAAGCCAATAAAGTTTGCCCAAAGCAATTGATCCTAAATCGGGAATAATTGTCAAGCCTCCAGAAGGTCTGAATTTATGAAGTCAGAGTTGGGGGTGGGGAGGAGAAGGAGTAGCATGTAAAAAAAAGATTGTACTGTAAGTATGTTGGGAAAAGACTTGGGGGGGTGGGGGGGATGTAGTAGAAGGGCGTTTGGCATAGCAAGGGTTAATGTGGTACTGGCGAACAGTACAACCCACAGTATGATGTAGAGAGATACATGACAGTAGACAGACTTGTATGAAGAGAGTCAAGGAGAAGTCAGCATGAAGTTAGCTCCTAGTTTGGGCTATACTTTGTACATACGTAAATGGTTATGTGCTACCAATAAACACTACTGTTCGATCTTACAAGCCTCTGAACCTCTTACTGAGACCTACTGAACAAACAAACAAAAATTAGTAAAGGGCTATATGACTACAGTGTATGAAGGACAACTTCCAAAATGAACCAGCTTGGTAAAGGATTTGTCAACTAAACTCCAATTACTGTGTTGTGGGTTCAAATCCTAAACCAGGAATTTGAGCACAAAAACTAGGCTGACACTCTAGTGCAGTACTTGGGGAGCTGCAATTCTGGAGGTATCATCCTTCAGATGAGATATTAAATCTAGGCCTCTTTCTGTGCTGTAAGATACTTTATATTCTCATATGTACACCTTTTTCCTTATACAAAATGCAAACTATCCTTTGAAAATGTTTAGAGATTTAGATTTAGATTATTTTCAGCATTCCCCCACATTGGAACTGAGGGAATGGGACATGACTTGAATCCTGGCCAGAAAAATGTATTCTTCTTGTGCTTGTCACGCAGGGGTGTTCCCAGCGCCACAGGGAACAGGCAGGCATAGGCTGAAGCCACTGTAATAAAGAGGCACATTCCAGTTAAGGATTGCCACATCCTGCAGCTGCCTGTGTGACTGTGTTCGATAAGGAGCAACATGTCTCTACACATCCTAACACTACACAATGCAGGAAAGGAGAGTCAGGAAAAGACTTAGTTCACAACCTGAAATGTTCTTTGTGTCAGTTGCACCAGGGACATTGGGGAGAGTACAATTAACCCTGGAGTTACTAAACTAAGCATTCAGCAGCAATTTTACAGTATCCAGTGCAATGGCGCTGGTTTGCTTTCTTGTGGCTGGATTTTACAGTTCCCCCGCCACCAGATTTGAAGACAGGAATGCTGGTAAAATATAAGGGTGGCCTTCCCACACACTCCCAATCTGCCTCCCATATTACAGTGGGTGGGGAAGTGTAAGGCATTTGTAAACCCGTGGATTTATTGAGATCCTTAAGTGGGACAATTAATGGCCCCTTAAGTGTCTCATTCCACCTCCACTGCTATTTTACATATGGCAAAGGAAGGTGGAGGCAAGGCGGGTAGCCCTTCAGCTGGGAAGGGAAGAGAGATAGCTCCTTTGGGGTCCCCTATGCCCATCAGAGGCACCAAGACCATGTCCCCCCACTTTTACCACCCCCCATCCCCAGCCTCTAAAACCTGAGGCCATCCCATCTTGCTGGGGTCTGGAAGGCCTGTCCAATATCCCTGACGTACCTGAAGTCTGGACTCCATGACTCTTATCTGGGGACTCCAGTTAGCCCAGCAGTGGCCACTGAAACATGTATAAAGAAGAATGAGGCTATGTGTCAGGGAAGGCATTGTAAGATCTAACAGAAGTGTGAGAAGCCTCTCGTATTTGTGCAATAAGCTTGCTGTCTACAGAAACTGAAGCTGGGAAAAGCCACTCTGGGGAGAATTTTCTCCCTGTTGGGTGGGCTGGAGGGGAGCCGATCACTGCCCGTGATTGACTGCGTGCCACCGTTTTGCATGGGCGGGCCAATTAAGGCCCACTCAGCGTGACAAATGCCCGGTACGCTACTTGTGTGGATAGGGGGAAGAGGGAGAATTGGGGCATGCACTCTTTCATGCATGCGTGCGAAAGAGCACAGAAATCTCCCTGAGGCAGCTCCGTGCCTCAGGGAGATTAAGTGCAGTTGTAAAGTTGAGAAAAAAAATTATTCAGACATGTCCCCTCATGTGACAGTGTCACAGGAGACGACATGTTTATGAATTTTGATAAAAATTCTCAATTAATTAATAAAACCTTCATGAAACCTTATCCCGCCCATGGATGAGGTTTCATGAAAAATGTGAAGGCTGCCTGGGCTCTTCGCCTGTCCGCCAATCTTGAGGTTGGATGGGCAGCCCTGTCAAATTGCCTGAGTGCTTTGAATGTCTCTTAAAATACAGTTGCATCATTGGATCCAAATGCAGATATTTTCATTTGTCAGTAGGGCAGTGTATTTCTACAAGGGTTCTTCTGCTCACACCATGATGTAATTTTGGTGGAAAAGTCACAAAGATCCTGAAAAGTAGTGTAATTGGGTTTTACATGTTTTTTCCTGGGTTCTGATGGCTCTTCCAAGTGGGAAAAACCTAGAGATTCAACTTCTCTAATTTATTTGCGCACTGAACATTTTGTATACTTTTATTTCCTAATTTTGTTCAGTTTACAAAGCCACATGAACCTGAAGTCTTAAATTCCTGCTGTGTTACAAATTGTAGAGAACATAGCTGAGAGGATGAGAATTCCTTTGTCTGTTCCGATTGTGCTGCATGAATTAGATTGAAGCATCAATTATGAAGGAATAACATCTTCAGGTCCAATGACATCTCAAGGATTCTAAAGAGAAAAAGTCCAGGACAAGCTTAGGTAAATTAGTTTTTTACTCTGGAAAAGCAAAGACCTCAAGGGAATATAATTTTTAAAAAATTAATGAAGGGATTAGATTCAGTCTAAGTGGACAGGTTATTTGAACTACATTGGTAAAAGCAGACAGGGTACTTCTGCACAGGTTGTGAAAACATAACTAATTTAGAAGCCAACTCATATGGTATAGAATTGAAATGAACCTAACCCCTTCCCATTCATTTACATTGTATAGAATTTAAATCAAGGAGACAAAATAAGGTTTTCACTGAGGTGTACAGTGCAGTACCTTTTTGATCTTTCCCTCACCAAGAATCCCAGTACTCTCAATCTCAGGACCAGCAAACTCTGACACTCCCAGAAGCTAATACTTGTCCACTCCACTCATCCTCCATTACCCTTACCACAGGGCTCTTACATCCCGGGATCAATTATTCAACCCTTCCAAATCACACAAACCAGCTGAGCATGTGGAGCTATGGGACAAGTAGCAAACTGAATAGCAAGCTGGCTACAAAAGAGAGTAGACGTTAAGGGTAGTTAATGAGATTGGCAAAAGGTGAGAAATGGTGTTCTATAAGGATAGATGCAGGGACTACTGTTGTTCACTATTTATATACATCCTTTGGATTCTGGAATCAGAAGTGCAACTTTAAAATTTGTGAATGATGCTAGATTGGGTTTTGGTTAATATTGAGGTGTACTGCGATAACGTACAAGAAGACGTTATTAAACTTACAGAATTGCCATGTAATTGGAAACTGACTTTCAATGTAGATAAGGTACTTTTTTCAGAAGGATAAGGACTACTTGGAAAATAAGGGTAAATGGGGTGGAGGAGCTAAGTACATTTACACAAATTCCTAAACTAATAAGGCCATAAGAAGAGCAAACAAAGCACTGGGGTTCATTTCTACCAGGGTAGAACTGAAAAGTAGAGAAGTTATGTTAAACGTATAGAACCTTGATTAGACCACGCTTAGAGTACTGTGCACAATTCTGATCTTATTATAGAAAGGATATAGCACTGAAGAAGGTGCACATAATTACAAGCATAATATCAAAACGGAGAGATTATGCTTATCAGGAAAGATTGAACAACCTTGGGTTCTTTTCTCTAGAAAATAGGGGTAGCCTGAAAACTGTATTTAAAGTTGTGAAAGGGTTTGATAGAATAGATATGGAGAAGATGATGTTTCCACTTATGGGGGAGACCAAAAATAGAGATCATAAAAATAAGAGAGTCATTAATGAATCCTCCAGGAAAGAGAAACCTTTTACCCAGAGAGTGACTAAAATATGGAATTTGCTATCTCAAGGAGTAGTTGAGGCAAATAGCATATGGAAGCTAGATAAATGTGAGGGAGAAAGGAGTAGGTTATGCTGGTAGGGTTAGATGAAGATAAGTGGGTGGAGACTCATGGAGCATTAACATGAGCTTAGACCAGTTGTATCAATGAACTGTTTTTGTGCTGTACATTCTATATAATCATAATCAAGGAATTAGCTGTTATGAGAGAAGTGATGTGCAAGTGTGCAAGCTCAATAAGGTGCACTATATATGTAACAACTTTGAAGTGAGAGGCCTAGGTATATAGGCCACACATCCCAAAGACTGGCAGATTGTATCAAACATTTCAAATGCAGCAAGATCTGGACAATATCCAGGCTTGGGCTGACAAGTGGCAAGTAACATTCGTGCTACACAAGGCAATGACCATCTCCAACAAGAGAACCTAACCATCGCCCCTTGACATTCAATGACATTACCATCACTGAATCCCCACCACCAACATTCTGGAGGTTACCATTGATCAGAAACTGAATTGAACTAGCCGCATAAATGCTGTGGCTACAAGAGCAGGTCAGAGGCTAGGAATCCTGCAGCGAGTAATTCGCCTCCTGATTCCCCAAAGCCTGTCCACCATCTACAAGGCACAAGTCAGGAGTGTGATGGAATATTCTCCACTTTCCTGGATGAGTGCAGCTCCAACAATACAGAAGAAGCTTGACAAAGCAGCCTGATTGATTGGCACCCCATCCACAAACATTCACTCCCTCCATCACCGACAAACAGTAGCAGCAGCACCTTAGACAGCACCTTCCAAACCTACAACTGCTACCATCTAGAAGGACAAGGGCAGTAGATACATGGGAACACACCACTTGGAAGTTCCCCTCCAAGCCACTCACTATCCTGACTTGGAAATATATTGCTGTTCTTTCACTGGGTCAAAATCCTGGAACACCCTTCTTAACAACACTGTGGGTGTACCTACATTAAAGGGACTGCAGTGGTTCAAAAAGGAAGCTCACCATCACCTTCTCAAGGGCAATTAGAGATGGGCAATAAATGCTCGTCAAGCCAGCGAAGCCCACATCCCATAAAATAATTTCAAAAAACAACACCGTTGGCAGTTAACTGTCCAGTCACCATCACAAGCGCATTCTCCATGGCAACTCCTCTACCAATCAGAGTCCACTTGCCAGCCAATCAGCACTTCCTTCTCATCCAGTATAAATTGTTTTCCTCTTATATTGGTATTCTTGCAGTGTCCTGATGAGTGAAAGACTAAAAGCTTTAACACATCTCTTTTTTTCAGCAATACTCAAATTCTGTACTGCTAAATGACTATCTCCTATTGTGTTTGCCTTCCTTTTATTAAAAGCTGTATTGCAGTCAATCATGTGACACACCATGGTCCCTCCCCTCAATTATTGCAGATGCCGCTATTCTGGGAAGTGGAACATTGGTGAATAGGTTAGCAATGTGACATGAGCACATGGACACAGCATTGCAATTGATATGCAAGTCCTACATGGCCTGCTCAAATGAGAAGGAATCCTTCACCCATGTATATGGAAAACTTGCTCAAAACTGGTTGTAACAATTCGCCCAACCATTGGACTATCACACAAATGAGTAATGTGGTATATGAATTTCAGAGTCAGTGTGATGCTGGGTATGTAGGCCATATGCTGCAAAGATTGATAGATCATATCAAACAACATGCCCCAGCCGCTGTTTGCAACAGGCAAGGTACAGACCATACCCAACTGGCCAGTGCTTGAAAAACTCAAAACACAGTGTCCAACATTAGATGTGATTCCACAATTGGACACCATTTGCTAAATAATCCTGAGTGTGCTAAGAATTACGCTGACAAATAATTTAAGATTGTCAGTCAGGCTTGCAGTGTGACGCAGTTGCTTATACTGGAAGCTACATATACAAGGCAGACAAAGAGAGCATGTATACAAATTGCACCTGTTTCAGCTAAACAAGATAAGTGCCAACCATTTGCTGACTCAGTTTTCAGGGCAATGTCTTGACCAATCAGGGTCAAGTTGCCCAGTTTAAATTTCAAACAATGGTTTGCAGTTGACTGTCAGTCACCATCACTGGTGCATTCTCCATGGCAATGCCTCTACCAGTCAGAATCCACTTGCCATCCAATCATTAATCTCTTCTCAAACAGTATAAATTGTTGTTTTCCCCTTATATTGGTATTCTTGCAAAGTGTCCTGATGAGTGCAAGATGAAAAGCTTTGACATGTTTCTTTGTTCAGCAATACACAAGGAAATGTGGAATGGGTCATATTCTACTTACAGTTGTGCACATTATATACATGTTGTGAACACCGGTGCCATCGTTGTGCTCCTAATATTTCCTAACTGTACCACCATGTCTTGGTGCTTCCCTGACATTCACAGTGGAGGTGGAGGCAGCCAGCTCAATGCTATGCCCTGTTGTCTGTGATGACCTTGATGGGAGTCCTATGGAGGGCTGAGACCTGGAGGACTGTAGCCTGCTTTGGGTGTCCTACTGTGGGGCAGGTGCACCCTCCTCAGCCTGTGAAGCTGGAGCTGATGGGGTCACAGGAAGAGAAGAGTTGGATCGGTGGGACACTCCTGGAGTCAACTGAGTGGATGACCCCTGAGTGTTCAGCTGCAGGTCCTCCTCCATAAGGGTCCCTGAAGGACCCACGCTGACTCCTTGAGGAGAAGGGGCAGCTGAAGTGAGATCAAGCTGCCCCACACCCCTCTCACATTGACACTGTTGGAGGCCAGCTATAGATTCAGCGATGTTTTTCAGCCTGTGCAGTTTTGCAGGACTAATGTCCTGGACCAAGGTCTCCATGGTGGCTGCCATTGTTGACCTTTAATGTGTTGACATGATGGCGTAATCACCTCGGATTGAAGGCAGACAGACTCCTCCATTGTCCCTTGCAATCTGAGGAGAGCAACTGACATCTTCTGATGTTCCTGTGCTTGTCGCTGCAGCTCCAGCAATTGATTTAGGACCAAGTCTGGAGGCTCATCATCTGACTCGGACTCAGCAGAATTGTGGCTTCCACAGTCCTGCGAGTGCTGACGACCTTGGATGTCCCTACCTTTGCCTGCTGTGAATCAGATTGTGTGTTGTGCTCACCAGATTGTGATCCTGAGCCTGCTCTAGATCTAGGTCCCACCAAAGTGCTTATATCTACACAGGTGAGGGCGTGGGTGAGCACTGTAATGGGTCTTCTAAGATGCTATCCTCAGGCTTCTCATCCGAGGTGCTCTCGGGGCTGGAGCTAGGGTCCTGGTCGCCTGAGGGTGTCCGGTGCGTGGCAGATGTGCCTAGGAGAGAAAGTCGAGATTATTAGTGCATGGCAGCAGAGTGCACTCACGGTGACTTTGACAGAGGGATGATCTGGTGCAGGATCCTCATGTGGGTGGTTGCCGCTGACCTCATCATCACCACAGTACAGTCAACACCATCTTCGTATGGCGTGATGGCTCTGTTCTCGCTGCAGCTCCAGCAACTGATTTAGGACTGAGTCTAGAGGCTCGTCATCTGACTCGGACTCAGCAGAATCATGGTCTGAGGACCTTGATTTCTGGCACACCATCCCCGGTCTGGGACCTGTACCTTTTATTGTGCGTGATCTTGTCCTGCGGAAAGATCAATGGAGAGGGTGAAAGCATTACGCATGGCAGGGCAGATGAGAAGGATAATTGCCATTTGTGGGTAGTTTGTGGAGCCATGGACGGAATGAGCACTAGATCAACAGAGGGGATGAGGTGATATGGAGATGTGAGGGTGTGTCTGAGAGAATGAGTGGTGAGATCCATTGAGCTGGCAGTGAGTGAGATCCCTGTGGATGCGTGATGACCTTATGAGTGTGTGAGTTGAGAGTGATTAGATGGTGGACTTAACCTGGTGGAATGGATGAGATCACTCAACCTCTTTCTGCACTGGATGGCTGACCTCTTCTGGGCAGCATTTGCACTGACCACTGCAGCCACTGCCACCCAAGCTGGATTGGTGATTTTAAGCAAGTACTCAAGTGGGGCATCACTAAACCTGGGCCCAGCACTCTTCTTAGGTTTTGGAGCCACCTCTTCAAGGCAGCTGTCCTGGGCTGCGAGCATTGAGATCTGTGCGTGCTGTGGCCTTTAAGTATGGCGCCCAGAGTGAGGAAGCAGTGAGGTCACGTCAGGAAGGACCAAATGAAGGCCGCCTGCCAGCAATCCTGCAGGTTTCAGCTGGATACATAATTTATGAGGCGGGATGGGGACATTACAGCGTGAAAACCCACATTGTGACTGGTGGGAAAAGTGCCGGTTTCCACTGCTACCACACTTAGCGTAATTCGGGGGCAATTCCGCCCTGTGACTTGAGTCTGGAGGAATGGTTTGAACTCGAGTCGTTTTCCTCTTTGAAAATCTCTTAACAGTTTCTGTAAACCATAGTAAGCGTTTTTGCTGCTGGGGGAATTGTTATGTCAGACAGTGGCACACGACATGCTTCTGAAGTTTAATTGTGTAATTTAATACTGATACCTCCATTTCCACAGCAGTTGTGGAACTGTCATTTATCAGCACTTTCATTTATACAGCACCTTTCACAATCTCAGGTCATCCCAGTCACTATTATAATGTAGGGCATGTCACAGCCAATTTATACTCAGCAAGCTCCCACAACCAGCAATCTGATAACAGCCTGATCAGTTTCTTTTTAAGTGATGTTGATTGAGGGATAAATATTGAAGAACTCCCCTATTCTTCTTTGAAATAGTGCCTTGGGATATGTTGAGCCCACCTGAAAGAACAGACAGCTCATCTGAAAGGCAGCATCTCCAACCAGTGCAGTGCTCCCTCAGTACCATGAGGTTTAGCCTAGACTTTTTACCCAAATCTCAGGTGTGCGACTTGACTCAGTAGGCTACTAACTAAGCCGTAACTAATACTGACACAGCAAACCTCTCAGGCTGGGTTGTGAAGAAGAGTCATATTTGATTCGAAATGTTAACTCTGTTTCTGTCTTTACAGAAGCTGCCAGAGCTACTGAGCATTTCCATCACTTTCTGTTTTTATTTTATACTGTCACAAGCTGTATTATGTGACCAATTTTCACACAGCTGTCAGCCTCTGGTGTTAGCAAAGAGATAAAGTAATCAACTGCACTTCAAAATATAACCATTCCATCACAGAAATCCAAATGAGTGGATTTTTTGATTATATAGTATTACATACAAATACTTCAGATATGCAACCTCTGAAACTCCAAAAATCACAACCCACAACTACTCTCAGTACATCTCCCCTCTGCTAAAACCACTCACTACTCTTTGATCATTCTGGTGAGCAAAAGTACCACCCCCAGCTTCTTTTTTCCAACTGTCTGCTTAAAATTCACCCCTTCCCCATCTCCCACCTACTCCCCTATCAGTTTCAACAATGTACAAGGAACTGGACTTCTTTGTCACTAAGATTAAAACCATGCATTCACCTTCCTCTGGTGCATTCCCCTTTCCCTTGCCCACCAATTCAAATCTTCCCCAAGGCCCCTCCCTGTTCTAGCCCTGAACCCCAGATTTTTCTCTAGTTCTTTTCCAAGCTCATTTTGTCCATAGGTGCATCACCTGCTCTCTCGATCCCATTCACATGAAATGCTGATCATGCAACTTCCCTCTGGGCCTCCATGCTAACTAATATTGCAAAAAAGAATCATTTTTCTCAGGCTATGTTCCCTCATTTTCTTTCTTTCCAAGCCATTATTATCACTATATTCCTAAAAAAAAACGGCTGTAAGAAATAGACAGGATGCTCAGTGAGAAATCGGGAGAAAAAGTGAGCTCTTTTTTATATTATTTCTCTATTAGATATTAAAGTACTGGTAAGGGTGAAGAAAATTAGTGTCCAAAATTAAAAATCCAGAGGTTGTTTCCCCAAATCCACTGGGGCACCAATGTGCACTGTCCTGGTACATTGTGGATTTGCCAGCAGTTTTTCAGTGCACTTAGAATTGATTATTCCCTTCATGTTACCGTGCTCAAATGATTCAGTGTCATTCACCTTCTATGTAACTGGTATTCTTGGTCAGAGAAAAGAAAGGAGCTAAAGATAATATTTACTTTTTAGCCAATTTGTTTTGCCATACATTATCTGAGACAAATTCTTTAGAAAATATGTATTTAGTAACAGATTGGCCCAAAGTTTCATTGAGAGAATGCAGAACTTCTTATTGCGCATTTCTGTTTCATGTGTGTATTCCACTAACAAGTGTTAGATAGTACATTAAAACAAATTCAACTTACAAAATTCCCTAACTCAGCAAAACTATGTCAGGGCAGAATGTCTAAGACTTGCACAGTGAATGTTCCTCTGTGCCTCATTCCAAGATAAAAAGTTGTTTTTGCTGCCAATGTGATGCTTTCTTTTCTGTAGTTAGCTCCCAACCTCTATCACAATGCTTTGCATCAATACCAATATCAGATCATTAGAGTTGCTGTTTCTAACCCTGTGCCATGTTGCCCAGTGACAGTGCAAACCAGAACAGTGAGGGTGGCATTGCTGCTCAAAGCCTTTTTTATTGTCCCTGTTGCAGTGATAAATTGGGGTGACATTGCTGCTTTAAACTGACTACCACATTGCCTGCAGCAAACCAGGGACAAGTGCAGCAAGAGTGGCACTGCTGCTCCTGCCATTCTGCAATTCAGTAGTGCCAACATTGAGTATAGCAAGAGCGATATTGCTGCTTCTCAGCTTGTTGCTATTGTGCGAACCACGTTCTTTAACTATACCCATAAAGCTGTAGAAAGTTCCCATCTCCAATCCCATAACAAAGTATGAGTGTGAAATATGTTACAGGTTGCACTGTGAAGCTGTGACTAATGATACTTGAACCAGGCATACCAAACTACCGATAAGAATGAAATTCAATGAAACAATTGGTTTTGAAAATCAGAACAAATGAATTAAACAACAAATCAGATTTCAAAATATTAGCATATAAATGAAGAGGAATATACCATCCACTTCAAAGTGGGGCCATGCCACCCCACTAATTTTAGTTAGGACTAGTTTTATAATTTGCCTCAGCTATGATTTACTACAGAATGTGACGAAGAGCCCCTTGATTTCATAATCTTGACTGATCAGGATCCTAGATCAGATAAATCCTTGAGTGAATGCATATTGTAGCTGGAGGATGAAGACAAATGTTGTTGCTCTGGGTGGATGGAGGAATAGATGCGGCTAATTTAAGCAGATGGGATTTGGGGTCACTATCTTGAGTAAGTGGGCCAAAACTGCAATATTAACCCTTGCCACTATTCAATAATTTCAAATTGGTCATTTATTGTCAAAGTGAGGAAAAGGCACCCAAAGACAGTGACCAAAAGACTAACTCAGATGTAACAGCCACTTGTTTACACAGAGAAGTTGTGCTGGAAACACAGATCTTATATAAAAGCAAAATACTGCAGATGCTGGAGATCTGAAATAAAAACAGAAAATGCTTGAGATACTCAGCAGGTCTGGCAGCATCTGTAGAGAGAGAAACAGTGTTCACATTTTGAGTCCAATATGACTAAGTTCGAAGAAGACTCGAAACATGAACTCTGTTTCTCTCTATACAGATGCTGCCAGACCTGTGGGGTATTTCCAGCACTTTCTGTTAACACAGGTCTTATACCTCATCTCGACTTCCTTTACGGCCGACTTTATCCTAACTTGGATAGGGATGTCATTGACTGGATGTCTTTGAGTAAAAGTACAACTGGAAAGAACAATGAAAGGCAATCAGTGATTTAGTCAGTTGTATGGCAAAGGCAGGTAGTTAGAGATAGTGATTATATTGGAGAATTGTACCAGTTTTTTATGTATTGTGTTTGATATGTTTTGGCGTTTGCCAAGGAAACAATGAAATGCTTTTATTAAACTCCTACAACAGCCACCAACGAACTGGCCCACAAGTGATGAAAACTGCAGAGAAACAGGAAGGCTGACCATTGCATCCCCTCCCCTCTTTAATAATAACCTTGGACATTTTCTTCCTATTGGTGCTGGTATTGCAGCTAGATGTTAGGAAATGCATAACAGGAAGCTGAAAGTAAATGGTAGCTTAATTTTTGTTCTATTTTTAAAGTAGTTTTGCTTGTCTACACCCCTCCCTCTTTGATTCCACGCACTGCTCCTGCCACTGGTTGATTAATTATGTTTGTCAAATGAAGTTGCTGAGAGAATTGTGAATAGACCTTGCCACTAAGTTAGATTTCCAGAATAGTTTCCCTGGAGTTTGCAGGACCCTTGTCAGATGTTTGATGAAAATTCAAATAGTTGGAATGTGATAGCACCACAAGTGAACCCTCCACCTGATTCCCAGTCCCAGGACCGGCCCCCATTCCTGACTGGTAGTTTCTCTTTAGCAACTGCAAAGAAGGAGATGGAAATAATCAAGTAAAATGCTATAAGATTCAAATCATTAAATAAACACTGAAGCAGAGATTCATTACACTTTAGGATCTGGCTCAGCTGCTTTTATATCCATGAGATGGGTCAGTGTTATGGTGAGACCAAATTTTTTTTAAAAATTGTATTTATATACTGCTTTTCATGACCTTAGGGTGTTCCAAAGCGCCTTACAGCCAATTAAATATTTTTGAAGTGTGGACATTATTATAATGTGGGAAATGCAGCAGCCAGTTTGTGCACACAAACTCCCACAAACAGCAATGTGATAATGACCAGATGATTTGTTTTATGTTGTTTGGGAGATAAATACTGGCTAGAATATTTTTTTTTATTCATTCATGGGATATGGGCTTCGCTGGCTGGGCCAGCTTTTATTGCCCATCCCTAATTGCCCTTGAGAAGGTGGTGGTGAGCTGCCTTCTTGTAAGGTGCTGTTGAAGGAGCCTTGGTGAATTCCTGCAGTGCTTCTTGTAGATGGTACACACTATTGCCAAGTGATTGAAGATAACTCCCCTGATGTTCTTTGAAATAGTGTCATGAGATCTTTTACTTTCACCTGAGAGAGTAGACTGGGACTTTGTTTAACATCTCATCCAAAAAACGACACTGGTAACAGTGCAACAGTGCATCTCTAAAGTCTTCCTCTACCGCTTGCTCCTAAAGTTCTGACTGAAACACATATCTGGAGAAGTTTGAATCTAGTTTCTGATGACAGCGACTCTATTTCTCTGTACTGCAGTGGAGTGTCAGCTTAGATTTTTATACCCAGGCCTTTAACCCCAGAACTCAAGAGGTGAGAGTGTTCCCTCTGAGTAATTGACACTCAGGTGTAACAAATTACCAAGTGATTTGCAACCCTGAGCTATTTCCTGTTTGTACCTGCAGTTCAAGGTTTGGATCTAGTTCAGATTGCACTATTGGTCTGGCAATAGCACTTAGTCACTGACCCAGTTCCCTCTCTATAGAGTGCTCCCCAGGCCTGATCATCCATTCTGGTCTGTTGGCTTCAAATCTGTGTCTCTGGGGTTTGAATGATTCACACACAATGATATTACATTCACTACACACTCCCTCTTAACTCTAGCTCTCTCACTCATGCCATCTCTAATATTTTTTGAAAACAAACACTTTACAGCTCTGAGGGAGACTGATTTTAAGAGATTAATAGATGTTGGAAAATGAAGTGGAAGTGAGTGTTTATTTTGGCTCTGATACTGAAGCAGGTGTGAATGTCTGATTGATCATTCTATATTGTGTAAAAAATTCCCTATATGACTACATGGAACTGCTGATGATTTAACCTTGATCTTACCCTGAGCCTACTCCTTTTGTTATGTTAAGTTTTATACTGTACTTACAAATATATACATACATTAAATTTAAATGTTAAGATATAAAAGAATGAACACTTAGCTTTAACGAAACTAAACAAACTTTAAGTATTAAAAGAAAAGAAAACAAGGGGCTGCAAACCATTAAGAGTTATCCCTTGACCTGTGTCTGCTGTGTATGGTGACACTATAATGACAGGTCACAAGAACATAATTTTATCATCCATATAGGGCGATGATCAATATATTATGTTGTATGTGAGTTAACTCTTAACCATACACTCCTATGAAGTGTAGAGATTTAAGCCTAGGCATTGGCGATGATATCAGCACGCAAACAGTTAATATATTTGTTTGACATTCTTCTGCTAATGTAGAAATTAACCTGTTTCAGATTGACATTTCCATTAAAATAGTTGACAACTGTCAAGCATATTAACTGTTATACACTAATGTTACAAGTAGTAATTTCAATATACGTTTTTCCATAAATCTTACTCCAGAGGTGCAACAAGCTATCCATTGTAAAAATTACTGCCATAAAAATGGTGTGTCTTTAAAGTCTCTTGTCCCTGCTTGCTCTGAGAGCCCCAACTGAAATATGCATTTGAGAAAGTTTGAACTTAGTTTCTGCTGATGGTAAGTTTATTGCTCCAAGATGACCATATTTCAGAACTAGTTGCCACAAAAACTATGACTTCTGCCGTCTTAGCTCATGGAAATATAGATATTATGTAAACTAATATGAACCTGAGACAATTTGTTCAATGTTACTGCGAATGGTAATTATATAATTACTGGAAATCCTCTTGGTCTTAGAAAATAAACATTTGCAATTCTCAGTAACAGTAACCATTTACTGATAAGTATAGATAGTCCCTTCCCAATAAACTCACTTCATATCTATGAGTATTTTCCATATAATTGTGAAAAAAGGCCAGTGCTACGTTAATGAATACATCCCAATATTGTCACTGTAGATGAGCGGCTCCCAAGAGAATTTCAGCTCCAACGCTAGTTAACAGGAAATTCCTGTAGTAAATATTATACAGGAGTCAACTTTCCTCCGCATTGCCAGGCTTAAAGGGTGTGACTGTAAACGTTTTTCCTGATTAAGGTTGCAGCTGTGCCAAGCTATGCTTTACTCTAGTATGTAGGACAATAATCAAATTAAGACACTGAGAAGCCATAACAGAGTGTCACAGGGAATATGAATAAAATTGTTAATTGTTTCCCCCCCCTCTGCTGAAGGACCCTCTGCAACATAAACAAAAACAGAAATAAAAATACCTGGAAAAACTCAGCAGGTCTGACAGCATCTGCGGAGAGAAACACAGTTAACGTTTCGAGTCCATATGACTCTTCAACAGAACTAAGTAAAAATAAAAGAAAGGTGAAATATAAGCTGGTTTAAGTGGGGGGGGGGGGGGGGGTGGGGGTGGGACAGGTGGAGCTGGATAGAGGGTCAGTGATAGGTGGAGTTTGCCAAAAGATGTCATAGACAAAAGGACAAAGAGGTGTTGACGGTGGTGATATTAGCTAAGAAATGTGCTAATAGGTGACATTAAGAGTAGAAAGCAGGACGAGCAAGGTAAAGATAGCCCTAGTGGGGGTGGGTGCAGGGAAGGGATCGAAATAGGCTAAAAAGTAGAGAAAAAACAATGGATGGAAATACATTTAAAAATAATGGAAATAGGTGGGAAAAGAAAAATCTATATAAATTAATGGAAAAAAAGGGGGATTGGAGAGGGAGTGGGGATGGAGGAGAGAGTTCATGATCTAAAATTGTTGAACTCTATTCAGTCCGGAAGGCTGTAAAGTGCCTAGTTGGAAGATGAGGTGCTGTTCCTCCAGTTTGCGTTGAGCTCCACTGGAACAATGCAGCAGGTCAAGGACGGACATGTGGGCATGAGAGCAGGGTGGAGTGTTAAAATGTCAAGCGACAGGGAGGGCTGGGTCATGCTTGCGGACAGACCGAAGGTGTTCAGCAAAGCGGTCACCCAGTCTGCGTTTGGTCTCTCCAAAGTAGAGGAGACCACATTGGGAGCAGCGAATGCAGTAGACTAAATTGAGGGAAGTGCAAGTGAAATGATGCTTCACTTGAAAGGAGTGTTTGGGCCCTTGGACGGTGAGGAGAGGGGAAGTAAAGGGGCAGGTGTTGTACCTTCTGCGGTTGCATGGGAAGGTGCTGTGGGAGGGGGTTGAGGTGTAGGGGGTGATGGAGGAGTGGACCAGGGTGTCCCGGAAGGAACGATCCCTGCGGAATGCCACCGGTGGGGGTGAAGGGAAGATGTGTTTGGTGGTGGCATCATGCTGGAGTTGGCGGAAATGGTGGAGGATAATCCTTTGAATGCAGAGGCTGGTGGGGTGATAAGTGGGGACAAGGGGGACCCCATCATGGTTCTGGGAGGGAGAGGAAGGTGTGAGGGCGGATGCGCGGGAGATGGGCTGGACACTGTTGACGGTCCTGTCAACCCTCTGCAACGTGGTATCTTTGATGCATTTTTAATTTCTCTTCTCACGTATATTCAATACTCTTCCCATACCTTTCTCCTTTATTTTATGTAGTTTTGTTTTTCTTATTCCCATTTTAATTGCTAGGTTTATCTGTTGCTTATACCTTGTTGAGTCAGGTTTGCCAAGATAAGATTATTTACCAGCAGATCTTCCATTGCACTGTTCACAATAAACTGGAGAATACATTGTTTTATTAGTTCAGGATAATCTAATACACAATATAATATCCAGTTACTAAAGTGTGGGTGTGGGCCTTTAAGGTCCCAAGGAATAATTGCTAGCCAAGAAACCTGGCTCCCCAGCACTGTTGCTGTCACTGCTATGGAAGACCATGACTCATAAAATGTCAGCCAGAATGCTTCTGGCTACTTCTGACATGACCTGCATGGCATGCCCAGACTATAAAAGCGTTAGTGTGGGCATGCCATATATCACAACCATGTAAAAGGCATTTCCTCAAAGTGAAATATGAGCTAAGAATTTGAGTTTCTGTGTAAGTAGTCCCCTTTTAATTTGCGAGTGATCCAATTTAAAAATAACCAGCAGCAAAGCTTTAGTCTTAAACAAGATAAAGGTTCATTTATTACAAAACTGCTGCTGTTACTTCAGCAAAAGTAATAAAGTAACAACACTCAAGAAGCTTGACATCATCCAGGACAAAGCAGCCCGCTTGATTGGCACCCCATCCACAAACATTCACTCCGTCCAGCACCAATGCACAGAGGCAGCAGTGTGTATCATCTACAGGGTGCACTGTAGAAACTCACCAAGGCTCCTTAGCTTCCAAGCTACTCGCCATCCTGACTTGGAAATATATTGCTGTTCCTTCACTTTCGCTGGGTCAAAATCATGGCACTCCCTAACAGCACTGTGGGTGTACTTGCACCACATGGGCTGCAGCGGTTCAAGAAGGCAGCTCACCACCACCTTCTCAAGGGTAATTAGGGATGGGCAATAAATGCTGGCCCATCCAGCAAAGACCACATCTCACAAATTAATAAAAATAGTTACTAAGTGCAAACAAAGTTTAAATGCAAATAAAGATAAATGATACTTACAGAGATGAAATTAAGTTCAGTCCTTTACGATGTTGTCGCAGGCCCTTGGTTGCAGCTGAAGTGTTGGAAGTCTGGAGTGAAAGGTTGAAGTTGAAGAGTTGCGATCAGCAGCTGCGATGGCTTCTGTAGCTGATTAGTCAGCATTTCAGATGGACTCAGCAGTTTAAGCAAGTTTTGAGAGAGTGAAGGAAGGCTCCTTGTTCCACATTAGTCTGTGGTTATGACACTTGAAGATTGCCTAAATTCTTTTCAGAAGAACAATGGTTGATTTCTGGATACCTTCCTCTTTGTCCTCCCTTGGCTGAGAACCCTCTCTGGTGATATCGGTCAGAGTTCTTCCTGTAGGTTCTGCGCAAAATGGTTTTCGCAGCCAGTCTTATCACAACCAAAACAATGACAGCTATGTCAATTTCAAAAATGAGCCATTGTTCCACCAGGCAAATAAATTAACTATGATGGAGTCCCTTTGAAGTATCTTCCTGCCTCCTGTTCTCTCAGAAGCTAGGGAGTCTTCTCACCTTCAGAAGATTCAGTGGACATCTTAATGACTCTTTGTAGCCAGTTCTAGAGATAATAGAGTCTGACAAGGTTTCAACTATCACAGAATGGTGCCAGGATGTCTGTCAGGATGTCAAACCCTTGAACAGGGTTTTTAAACTCCATTTAAAGGTTAGAAACTAAAAATGTATTTTTAAAACAATTGTCCCTAAAGATCTATAGTTTCATAATTACACGTTTGTGACAGATGTGTATCCCAGGAGCATGCAGAATGGGCAGATCATGATGTCAGAGAGCCTTCAATGCTGACCTGCCTCATGATCTGCCATTTTTGACTGCACAGGTCCTGTTAAAGCCCTCCCTTAATCACTGCTAGCTGAACATATGTTCAGCTACATGAGGGACCCCTCTATCACCACCACCAGTGAATATTTAAAGGGCTAACCTTGCAACCTTCATGTGAGTTGCTTTTGGTTTCCTTTTATTGATTCAGAGTTATTGAAACTATTGTGTCGATTGTTAATGGATGAGTTTAGAAAATGTTTTTTAGAGTGGTGCTGGATTTTGACAAGGAGGTCAGTGGAGTTGGAGTGCTTGTCAAGAGAAAGCTTGCTTCAGTAAAGTGGGCTAAAGTTGCAACGGCACTTGGACTGCAACATAACTTGGAAATGGAGCACAAGCAACAGAGAGAGGAGGCTGTGTGCAGAGAAGGGAGGTTGAGTCTTCATGGAGCACTTCTACCCTTACCTCATCCAGGAGCAGTGGCACCTGTGTTTCATCAAAGAGATAGTGAATGAACTATGTCATCTCCTAAAACCCAACCTGCAATCACAGCAGGGTGTGGGTGGCACCACTGGGGCTGTAAGCTCACCATTTCCCCTAAATTTCTATGCTAGTAGGAACCTTTCAAGTGGGAGCAGCAGCATTAGCAACTTCTCATTGTTGTCCATCCATCGCTGCATCAGGAAGATGCAAAATGTCCTGTACAGAAGGAGAAAGGTCTTCATGGTCTTTTCACTAACCAAAGAGAAGCTGGAAGAGCAAGCACATAGATTTGCCAGGCTAGCAGGATTCCTAGTGATGCAGGATGCCATAGACTGCACACACTTGGCTTTGCAGGCCTTACTTGTTAATAGGAAGTTGTTCAGCATCACATTAACAATCAGTTGTTGTGCAACCTTTCACAGAAGATACTGTTAGTGAATGCCTGCTATTCCTTTTTAAAGGAAAATAATGCCTAACTAACTTGTTGTAATTTTTTGAAGAGGTAACAGAAATGATTGAGGGCAAGGTCATTGATGTGCTGTATATGGACTTCCAAAAGGCATTCGATACAGTGCCACACAACAGACTTGGAAGAAAATTATAAGCCATGGAATAAAAGGAACAGTAACAACGTGGATACAAAATTGGCTGAGAGATAGGAAACAGAGAGTAATGGTTAATGGGTATTTTTCAGGCTGGAAGGTGTGTAGTGGAGTTCCTCAGGGGTAAGTATTGGGACCCTTGCTTTTCCTGATATATATATAAATGATTGACATCATGGTGTGCGGGGGACAATTTCAAAGTTTAAGGACGACAGAAAACTTGGGAGAATTGTAAACTGTGAGGAGGACAGTGTAGAACTTCAAAAGGACATAGATACATTGGTGGAGGGGGCAGATAGGTGGCAGATGAAGTTCAATGTAGCGAAGTGTGAGGTGATGCACTTTTTGGTAGAAAGAACATGGAGAGACAGTATAAAATAAAGGATACAGAGAGACCTGGGTGTATATGTACATAAGTCCATAAAAGTGGCAGGACAGGGAGAGAGCTGTTTCTAAAACATACAGTATTCTAGGCTTCATTAATAGGGGCATAGAATACAAGAGCAGGGAGGTTATATGAACTTATACAAGACACTGGTTAGACCTCAGCTGGAGTATTGTACAGTTCTGGGCACCACACTATAGGAAGGATGTGAATGCATTGGAGAGAGTGCGGAAGAGGTTTACAAGAATGGTTCCAGGGAGGAGACACTTCAGTTATGAGGAAAGATAGGAGAAGTTGGGACTGTTTTCCTTGAAGAGGAGAAGGCTGAGAGGAGACTTGATAGAAGTTTTCAAAGTCATGAGGGGTCTAGACAGAATAGATAGCTCATAAATGGATTGAGAACCAGAGGGCACAGTTTTAAAGTGTTTTGCAAAAGAAGCAAATGCGAGGTGAGAAAAACCTTTTTCACACAGCGATTGGATAGGATTTGGAATGCACTGCCTGGAAGTGTGGTGGAGGCAGGTTCAATTGAGGCATTCAAGAGAACATTGGATGATTATTTAAATAGAAATAATGTGCAGGGTTACTGGGAAAAGGCAGGAGATTGGCAATAAGTTAAAATACTCAGAGAGCCGGTGCAGACACAATGTAACCATTCTGTGATTCTGTGATCCTCGCAGTAACCATGACACATGCATTCCTTGGCCAGTCAGCCGTACCAGCCATTTTTGACTCACCGTGAAGAACCAAAGGCTGGCTGCTGTCTGACAAGGAATACTCACTTGCAACTAGCTCGTGACTTCCCTCCACCGTAAGAAAAAAAAACATTTCATAAATGCTTTATCCAACTTCCAAAAATAAACTCAAAACTGAACTATTCACCTCAGTGCCTGTCTTATGGATGCCTTTGTCTGTCCTAGTGCTCCGAGGCATTGTTACCCCTGTTGCTGCACCATGGCTTTCGTTGGGGGGACTGTAGATAGTCTTCCAAACAGCTCTGGGCCTTATGGGACTGGCTTTGGACCACTGCATCTCTGTATAGGTGACAGCAATCTGGACTGGCTGGCTGAAAGGCAATAGATAGAGCTCAAATGGTGTCATCTTGAGAAAGGATAACAGGTTCGTGCAGCACAGAGCCTTTGGCATTGTGTCAGGGCTTTGCTTCAGTAATCCTTGTAACCTGTCGGAGGGCACTGTAAATTGAGACATTGACTACCAAATGCTGAATCATGGCAGGGTTACTCTGGCGCTGTCTTGGAATTGGCAACCACTTCCATTCTGGAAAGGATGGGCTTCAAGCGCTAAATGAAGCCTTGTACCAGGTTTTTTCATGCCCCTCGACAGTGACAGGACGATCTGTCGCAGGCCTGCTAATGCATCAAACATCTCGATATGCATGCCCATCCACGTTCTCCTATACACCGCCACATCAAAGTTCTCATTGAGACCTCTGCAGCTCCACCAAGCTGGCACACAAACTATGCTTTTCACCTGGTCTGACTGCAGTTGACTCACCACAAGCTGATTCCAACCCTATGCTGCTAACTGGGTGGCTCTTTCAAAGAACTGATGCAGGTGCCATGGGCCAAATGGCTGCCTTGTGTTCTGTATGGTTCTATGATAAGTTGGGGAGATTTGGCACTCAGTGCTTTCTGAATTAAATTTTTGGAGCTGGAGCATTTTTTTAAACTTCAGAAGCGTAAATGTGTAACTTCTTATCACCAGGCTTTGTGGTAAATTCATGGGTGTTTCCAAAATTTGGTTTTCAGCTTTTCGTTTTCAATCGTCTTATCACCATGACCATCAAAACCGTCAAGGTTTGAAATGTTCAACTTTCCACAGTACACTGCAATATGTTTTGAAATAGAATTTTTAACTTTTTGATTGCCACCGAAGTGAAAATGCCATGATCATATTGAATGCCGGAGCAGGCTCGACGGGCCATATGGTCTATTGCTGCTCCCATTTCTTGTATTCTTGTGTCCGTAACCATTCCATATTTAATATTTGTTTCAATGTGTGTTTCAGTTTGATATGCTGCAGATTACTGCAGATATGTTTGAAGTTATGAACACAATTGCTAACACTTCTAAAGGAATATTTAAACTGAAAGAACCCACAGCAGGATTCACCAGTAAGAGCAGATTGCACCACTCGTGGCTGCAATTACTGCATTCTTGCTGTTGTGAAAGATAAAAGTACTTCCATATGTGTTAATTCTGTGATGCAGTAGGATTTTTAATAATGTATATGACATGTTGCAAACCTGAATTAAGCACTAGTTTCTGAGGCATGATTGAAATAAGGTAAGACCCAATTGAGGATTGGCATCAAATACTGTCTTGTCAGCGTTACCTAAATCCCAAGAGCAACAGACTAACGGTCTTTCTGGGGACAACAACAATCCAATTGTCTCTGTGTAATATGGAAAATATAGTATGCTTTACTTGGAAACGAGCTTCTCCTTTCCCTTCAGTCCCAGCTTTAAACCCCATCTGAAGCATTCAAATAGGAGTACAGATTGGCACTACTGTATATACAGAAGATACATTGTCCTCTCACATATTTAAAGGCAAAGCTACATGAGTATTTGGCTCCCATACCAGATACAATTTATCTTCTTTGCTTTTTAGGAATAGATTTGTAACAGAAGTTGATGCTGAATATTGCAGAACTTTGCCAGTATGCAGCATAATGTTGGAGCATGTCTCTGTTGATTATAGACTGTTTAAAAATGTTCAAAGGTAGCTGTTCAAACCTTGGATTATTTTGAGATGTTAATTTTGCTGAGTGCTAGTAACATTTGTTACTATTTGTAAGCGAGTTGCTGTAAGGCATTAAAATAATCTTTCCACTTAGTCTCAATAGCTGCCGGAAGGGCTTGGTTTTATCACCTCTCATGTGTCATAACACTGAAATGCCAGCATTAAGGCTTCCAAAATGCAGCTATGACCCCTGAAAGGATTACAGCAATAACTCCACATTAATACACATCTCTGCCTGTGCACTTGTTTCTGTGTCTGTGGCCTTATCTATCTCTGTCAGCATCCACTTCTCATTTTCTATCTATCTATCAGAAAGTGCAAGAGAGAATTGGTGTTCACAATGGCTGATTACATCGAAAAGAGAGATGGTATTGCAGTGTCAAGTAAAAGAAAATAGCAATTCAGAAAGGATCAAAAGGGGTTAGAATTAGAGTATTGCTGAAAAAAGAGACATGTCTAATCTTTTCTTCTTGCATTCATCACTCGCAAGAATACCAATATAAAGGGCAAAACAACAATTTATACTGTATGTGAAGAGAGTGTTGATTGGTTGGCAAGTGGCATTGCCATGTAGACTGCACTGATGGTGACTGACAGTTAACTTCCAAGCATTGTTTGAAATTTAAACTGATTGGTCAAGGCATTACCCTGAGGAATGAGTCAGCGAATGGCTGTCACTTATTTTGCTTAAGCTGAAACAGGATCAATTTATGTACGTGTTCTTTCTGTCTGCAAAGACCAGGGCCTTGTGTATTAATATATTTAGCTTCCAGTACATGCAAATGTCATACTGCGAGCGCAACTGACGATCTTAAATTGGTTGTCAGCGTAATTCTTGGCACATTGAGGATTATTTAGCAAGTGTTGTCCAATCGCGGAATCACATCTAATGTTAGGTACTGTGTTTTACAAGCATGGGCTGGTTGGGTATGGCCTATACCCTGCCTGTTGTGAACAGCGGCTGGAACATGCTAAGATAAAAGCAAAATACTGCGGATGCTGGAAATTTGAAATAAAAACAGAAAACGTTGGAAAAACTCAGCAGGTCTGACAGCATATGTGGAGAGAGAAACAGAGTCAACGTTTCTAGTCCATATGACTCTTCTTCAGAGTTAAAGAGAGGTAGAAATGTGATGGAATTTTGTTATGTTCTACTACGGGATCGCTTTGCTCACGAACCGGTTGCACGCTTATCTGTTGGCAGGTGAGTCGATTACAGTATACTGCAGATGCAGAGACCAATATGAAATGAAGCACATGCTATTTATTTATACAAACAACAGAACACTAGCATGATGTGTGTTTCTCCAACCAGACCCTACTCTAGATTAACATTAACATGGCAGCCTGTGCTTCACAGCTATTGGATCTTACAGGCAATCTGCTCACACTCTCAAAGGTGTATTACAGCTCAGATTACTACAAATTTGTGCTGTTAAGTGGGGTGAAGCAGGTAAAGCAGGATAGAAGGTCAGTGATAGGTGGGGTCTACGGAGAGATCAACAAAGATGTAATGGACCCAAGACAAAGGAAGTGTTCATGGTAAGAGCTAAAGAAGGTGCTAATAGTGGCATAAAAGTAAGAAAGCAGAATGTGTTAATAGCAGAACGGGGGGTGGGGGGGGGGGGGTGTTGGGGGAGTAGTAGTGGTTGGGGAAAAAAGATTAAAAAAGAGATAAAACAATGAATAAATGAAAAATAAAAATAAGTACATAAAAAAATGTAAAAATGAATTCATTCCTCTATCTTCACCCCTTTTTTAAAAATTCATGATCTGAAGTTGTTGAACTCAATGTTAAGCCTGGAAGGCTGTCAAATGCCTAATTGGAAGATGAGGTACTGTTCCTCCAGTTGGGCGGAACATGTTGTCTTTGGGACTTAGTTAGAATTAGAAATGTCTTACACAAACATGGTTTACAAGAATTGATAAAAAATCTTATTTAAATTGTGAATTTGATTACTTTAAAGATCCTTGTGCACATAAACTGAAACAAATTAACACTCCAGTTTACCCAAAGGCATGAGTACCTGTAGCAGCATGCCTGTAAAGAGGTTAGCTGGGCATGAGGGAGTTGAAGTATAGCATATAATAATACAAAGAGTGATTAAAAATCTCCCTTGTAATACTGAAAGAAGCATAGAAGTACTTTTTCCCACGCCAGGCACCAATCATTATTGCTATATTAAAGGTTTAAATAGGTTTCCTGTTAGTTCTTGTCATTCAAATGTATTTGAAATATTTCCAAGTAAAGCATACTATATTTTCCATACCACACAGAGACAATTGGATTGTTGTTGTCCCCAGAAAGACCTTTAGTCTGTTGCTCTTGGGATTTAGATAACACTCACAAGACAATATTTAATGCCAATCCTCAATTGGTGTCAGGATATTAACAGTCAATTATATAGGGCTGGATTTTCCGTTCCCACCAGGGCCAGGATCAGAGATGGTGAGTGCTAAAAATAATAGTAATATTTATTAGTAATAGTAAGGTTTAATAGCAGTAGTAAAGCTTATTATGAGTAATAGGGTTTATTAATTATAAATTAGTCAAGAAAGATATTTAATTAATACATAATAAAGATGGCAGAGCAAATGGTGTGTTGCAACTGCAGAATATGTGAGCTCCTGGAGGTCAGTGCGATCCAGGGCAAACACATCTGCAATAAGTGCCTGTGGCTCTCGAGGAGCTTTGGCTCAGAGCTGGAGGCTGAGCTGCAGACACTGCAGCTGTGATTTTCTGGTCTTGTGCACAACGGGAATCAGCGTTGGGTGGCATGGAAATTTTGTTGGACCAGCTAAAGACTGGTTGACTTCGAATGGGAATTTCAAGTCCTGTGTCGGATGGGACCAGAAAATCTTGGCCTGTGATGCTCAGGGAGAGGGAAATTTACCCTGGACACTTTGCTCCAGGAGGTGGTCACACCCCTTAGGCTAGTGTAGTGATTTGGTCAGTGGTCAGGGACAACAGGAAATGACTGTGAGTGAGGCAGGTAAGGGGATTGAGAAGGTAGAAGTAGAGGAGCCTCAGCAACTGCAATTGTCCAATAGGTTTGAGGTGCTTTCAGCCTCTAAGGCTGAGAGAGACTGTTGTGTGGATGACCGAACTGACCATGGCACATGAAGCCATTCAAGCTGGGTGAATTAATGGGAATGTAGTGCTAGTGGGGAACAGTATAGTCAGAGGGATAGATACAGTTCTCTGCAGCTGAGCGCAAGAGACCTGTGTTGCCTGGCAGGTGCCAGAGTTTAGGACATCTGCTCTGGAGCAGAACTTGCAGGACGAGGGGATGGTCCAGTTGTTGTGGTCCATGTAGGTTCCAACGACATAGATAGGACCAGGAAAGAGTTCTGCTTAGAGAGTTTGAGCAGCTAGGGGGTAAATTAAAAAGCAGAACCTCAAAGGTAATAATCTCTGGATTATTACCTAAACCAATTTGCATAGGGTAAGTAAGATTAGAGAGTTAAATGTGTGGCCCAAAGATTGCTGTGGGAGAAATATGTTTCAATTCATGGAGTACTGGCATTGTACTGAGGAAAGTGGGATCTGAATTATTGGCACAGTCTTCACCTGAGTCGTGCTGGGACCAGTGTTCTGGTGGGTCATATAATTAGGATGGTAGAGAGGGCTTTAAACTAAGTAGTGGGGCGAGGGATCAAGTGTGGGAAAAATGATATATTAAAGAGAGAAGACAAGACAAGAGAGCAAGGTAACGATAAGGGAAATGTTAGAGATTGGCAGGAAAGGTCAGAGTGTACAAACTTAAAATGAACCAGCAGATAAGGTAGATGTCGTAAAAATAGTAAAAAGATAGAACTGAAGGCTCAGCATCTAAATGCACATGGCATTTGTAACAAAATGGATGACTTGCCAGCTCAATTAGAAACGAATATGTATGATCTGATAGACATTGCAGAGGCATTGCTCTAAGATGACAAAGGCTGGGACCTGTCTATTCAAGGGTACATGATATTTTTGAAGGACGGGAAGCTAGGAAAAGTTGGAGGATAGCTCTTTTAATTAAGGAAGACATTATTACAATTGAAAGAGATGACCTTAGTTCTGGAGATCAATATGTAGAACTATTTTGGGTAAAGATAAGAAATAGTAAAGATAGAAAGTCACTTGTGGGAGTGGTTTATAGGCTCCCTAACCATAACCACACTAGGATGGGTAAGCAGGAAGAAATAATGGGAACTTGTGACAAAGGTATGGCAATAATCATTGGTGATTTTAATCTACAAATAGATTGGACAAATCAGATTGGAAGATGAGTTCATAGAATATTTTTGGGACAGTTTCTTAGAGAAGCACATTCTACAGCCAACCAGACATCAGGCTATTCTAGATCTGGTAATGTGCAATGAGTCAGGATTAATTAATGACCTCATAGTATAGGTGCCCCTAGGTTACAGTGATCATAACTTGATTAAAATTTACATTTAGTTTGAGGGAGAGAAGATTGAGTCTAGGACTAATGTTTTAAAATTAAATAAGGGCAATTAAGAAGGGTGTGAAGTTAGAGCTGGCTAAAGTAAACTGGAAAATTAGTTAATGGATAGGTCAGTAGAAATGTAGTGGCAGACATTTAAGGTGATATTTGATAACACTCAGCAGAGATACATTCCAGTGAGAAAGAAAGACTATAGGGGAAGGATGCATCATCTGTGGCTAACTAAGGAACGTAAAGATAGTATTAAATTGAAAGAAAAAAGATACAATTCCATGATGATTACTGACAGGTCAGAAGATTGGAGAGAATATAAGAAACAGCAAAGAATGACTAAAACAATAATAATGAGGGAGAATTGGAGTATGAGAAAAAGCTAGCTAGAAATATAAAAACAAATAGTAAGAATTTCTACAGGTATTTAAAAAGAAAAAGAGTAAGTACAGTGAACATTGGCCCTCCAGTGAGTGAGTCAGGGGAATTAATAATGGAAAATAAGGAAATAGCAGGCGAACTAAACAGATATTTTGCATCTGTCCTCACTGTAAAGGATACAGATAACATCCTAAAAATAATTATGAATCAGGAGGTGAGAAGGAGGGAGAAACAATGACAATCACCAGAGAAAGGGTACTGATAAAATTATTAGAACTAGAAGCTGACAAGCCCCTGGGTCCTGATGGCCTTCCTCCTCGGGTCTTAAAAGAAGCGGCTGCTGAGATAGTGCATTGATTTTGATTTTCCAAAATTCCTTAGATCCTGGAAAGGTCCTATCAGATTGGAAGATAGTGAACGTGACTCCTCTAATCAAGAAACGAGGGAGACACAAAGCAGGAAACTACAGACCAATTAGTTTAACATCTATATAGGGAAAATGCCGGAATCTGTTATTATGGCGGTTACAGCGGAGCCTTAGAAATCTCAATGCAATCAGGCAGAATGAACATGGTTTTGTGAAAGGGAAATTGTGTTTGACTAATTTATTAGAGTTCTTTGAGGAAGTAACAAGCATTGTGGATAAAGGGGAACCTGTGGATGTGATGTATTTAGATTTCGATAAGGCATTTGACAAGTTGCCACACAAAATAAGAGCTCATGGTGTAGGAGGTAACACATTAGCATGGTTGAGGATTGGTTAGCTAACAGGAAACAGGGTAGGCATAAATGGATCATTTTCAAGTTGGCAAGATGTAACAAGTGGAGTGCCACAGGGATCAGTGCTGAGGGGGCTCAACTATTTACAATCTGTATCAATCAGATTGGCTGGCAACTCTTTAGGGTGGGACTTCCTGTCCCTGAGGGGTGGAATCCCACTTTGCATAATTAAGGCCACCCTCAGAGTAATATCGCTATGGGGTAGCCAGATTTTGCATTGGCCTGGTGCCGACCGGCTTTTAGGTTGGGTGCATGGGTAATCCGCCCTCCTGTAAAATCCACCCCAAGATTGTATTAACCAAGCATAACTCTTAAGTGATATGCAAAGATATTTTAATAACCAAGAAAAGTATTGCAGGCAAGATATGCCTTTGAATTAAGAGTGAGAGACTCAGGCTTTGAAATGTTAGCTTACAGAATTTCACTCTCAATACATTTGGACTGGGAGGTATTGTGGTGCAGTGGGTAGAATCCTTGCCTCAAGCTAGAAGCTCCAGGTTCAAATCCCATCCCAGAACTTTATGGCCAAGGAAATTGTGCTCATAATGCTATCAATCAGGTTGAGTATCAACCTGCAAATCCTTTCAGCATACAGTGGCAGGTGGTAAGAGCAGGAGAGATTCCTGTCAGCCATGTTATGGAAAGAACTTTGGACCCTCTACCATCACTGTACACATGCATCGCTGTGCACATTGCCACAGCAGCTCGGACTTCCTGAGTGAGCTGTAACAGACCGCCAATGCAACCATCCTAGTAACACAAGCATCATTTGGTATTTCACACCTTTCTTCCTGTGGTAGTTATTGCCTTCACACAACAACCCTCCAGGCTTAGCATTCATGCTAATATAGCTGTTCTATGTAATGTAAAAATAGCAAGCCCATTAATAAATGAAATAATTTCACCTCAGGTCTACTATGTCTAAGTGTATTGAATCTTGTGGACAGGAAAGTCTCAACTTTAGTCTCTGGTTTGTGCTAAATTAGCTGTCTCAGCTGACATTGTTTTTTATTTGCTCATGGCATGTGGGCTTCACTGGTCAGCATTTATCGCCAATCCTTAATTGCCTTGAGAAGCTGGTAGTGATCTTCCTCCTTGAACAGCTGCAGTCCATGTGTTGTAGGTACACCTACAGTGCTGTTAGGGAGGGTGTTCCAGGATTTTGACCCATCGACAGTGAAGGAACGGCGATAGAGTTCCAGGTCAGGATGGTGAGTGGCTTGGAGGGGAACTTACAGGTGGTGGTGTTCCAACTGTTTGCTGTCCTTGTCCTTCTAGATGGTAGAGGTCATGGGTTTGGAAGGTGCTGTCTAAGGAGGCTTGGTGAGTTGCTGCAGTACACCTTGTAGGTGGTACACACTGCTGTCACTGTGCATTGGTGGTGGAGGGAGTGAATGTTTGCGGATGGGGTGCCAGTCAAGTGGGCTGCTTTGTCCTGGATAGTGTCAAGCTTCTTGAGTGTTGTTGGAGTTGCACTCATCCAGGCAAGTAGAGAGTATTCCATCATACTCCTGACTTGTGCCTTGTAGATGGTAGACTGACTTTCGGGAGTCAGGAGTTGAGTTATTTGCTGCAGGGTTCCTAGCCTCTGACCTGCTCTTGTAGCCGCAGTATTTATTTGGCTAGTTCAGTTCAGTTTCTGGTCAATGGTAACCCCCAGAATGTTGATAGTGCAGGATTCAGCGATGGTAATGCCATTGAATGTCAAGGACCAATGGTTTGAATCTTTCTTGTTAGAGATGGTCATTGCCTGGCACTTGTGTGCCCTTAGGTTATTTGCCATTTATCAGTCCAAGCCTGGATATTGTCCAGGCCTTGCTGCATTTGGACATGGATTACTTCAGCATCTGAGGAGCCACGAACAGTGCTGAACATTGTTCAATCATCAGCAAACTTGCCCACTTCTGACTTTATGTTGGAAGGAAGGTCATTGAAGCAACTGAAGGTGGTTGGGACGAAGACACTACCTTGAGGAACTCCTGGAGTGATGTCCTGGAACTGAAATGATTGACCTCCAACAACCCCAGCCATCTTCCTTTGTGCTAGGTATGACTCCAACCAGTAGAGAGTTTTTCCCTTAATTCCCATTGATCCCAGTTTTGCTAGGGCTTCTTGATGCCACACTCGGTTAAATGCTGCCTTGATGTCAAGGGCAGTCACTCTCACCTCACCTCGGGAGTTCAGCTCTTTTGTCCATGTTTGAACCAAGGCTGTAATGAGGTAGGGAGCTGAGTGACCCTGGTGGAACCCAAATTAAGTTTCAGTGAGCAGGCTATTGCTAAGCAAGTGCCGCTTGACAGCACTGTTGATGACCCCTCCATCACTTCACTGATGACCAAGAGGACACTAATGGGGCGGTAATTGGCCAGATTGGCTTTGTCCTGCTTCCTGTGTACAGGGCATACCTGGGCAATTTTCCACATTGCTGAGTAGATGCCAGTGTTGTAGCTGTACTGGAACAGCTTGGCTAGCGGTGCTGCAAGTCTTCAGTACTATTGCCAGCATATTGTCAGGGCCCATAGCCTTTGCAGTATCTCAGCTGACATGATAGCAGGGAGACCAGGAAGCTTTGCACCTTGGGTGACAGGATCATTCGTCAGGATTTCTGTCCTTGGTTACTAAACGGCAACTTCCTGCTGGAAAGTGTCTGGACCTTAGATGAAGACCAGATTGGGCAGCTTTGATTACCTCATATGTTGAATTTTTGAGTTCTGCAGAAATTGGGATGGAAGGCAGACAGGGGCTAAAAATACTGGGAACGGCCAGCATACCTATTTCTGGGACAAACTAGGTGAAAGAAGGCGGATACACAGCGGGGAGAGAGTCATGGCTGCCACAGGGAATTAGCACAAAGCCATAAAAGTTGAAGCAGTACACAAGTAGGCTTGGACAATGGTAGATAGGTGACCTTAGCATAGCACACTTGCCTGGCACTTGGACAGTATAGGGGGTTGTCACCCTCTTGGCATCGCTTGGGCAGAAGAGCAGAGGCTGCAAAGGACAATTGGGCAACCTCACAGAACCCTGGGCATCAGGAAGGCAGGAGCGGGTATAAGGAGTTGAAAGGATACAGAGGGCATAACCCTCTTTGCCAGTGTTTATACATTTATTTAACAACAGATGAAGCTTCGCAGGCACAGAAGGCATTGTGCTCCATTGTCATCACTGAAGTCTCCCAGGTGCAGCCCATTATCGAATGCACCCAAGGGGCCATCAAGGCGCTCAGTCAAAGGTCAGTAAGATTCATTAATAGAAAAGGCTTCCACTCTCTCAACATTAAAGTAGTCTGTGACTACAACAAGATCTTCTTCCATTCATGCCCAAGCTTTCCTGGTAGCTGTCATGACTCCTTCATCCTGTCAGTCCAGGCCACTGCAGCTCTTCACTTCAACTCGCAAAGTTTGTGGATGAATCCTAGGGGACAAGTGATTTCTCTTGAAGAGTTGGCTACTCACCCTCTCCGAAAGCCCCTGACAGAGGCACAAAGGAAATACAATCAATGCCATGTGCTCACTCAGACCACTATTGAGCAGGCCATTGGGCTTCCAAAGATGTGGTTCCAGTGCCTGGAGTAAACAGTAGAACTGGTGTCCTCCTGTACCTTGTTGCAAAGGTCTCACTCATTGTGGTTGTCTGCTGTTCTGTCCATCACATGGCCCTCCAGAGAGGCATAGACCTTGAGGATGGTGAGACCCTGAAATTACATAGCTCTCCCAATGAAGAGGAGGAGCAGAAGATGTGAGGAGGGGGAGGAAGTGGAGGCTGAGGGGGAGGATGCAGAATGAGGTGCTTCATCTGCACTGGACCGTGCCTGTGTGCCATGTGGCCTGAAGATTGTGGCAGAATGCCATGAATGTCACGGATTATTTGATCTAGGAATATTTCTGCCCCGCCACTCTGATCCAGTATGAAGGGCATGGTAGGAACATGAGCCTGAGGTACCTGTGCTAACACGCCTATGTAAAACATCTAATCACTTACCGACAATGAATGATACACATATGACCAGAGGCTTTGCCCTTGTCATGCAGGGACCCTTGGTTTTCTTCACCACCTCATATCACTTTCCTTGTCACAATAAAAAGTAATAAAACGAATCTCAGACACATGGCTGAAGTGTCATTTATACAGTGTAAAGAAATGGACATTGTACTAGGAGACAGTAAGAAGACAGCCCTAGTGGCCCACTCAGTGGTCCACACTATGTGGTAAGCTCTGCACTCAGCCACTCCTATGTCGCACACCCCTTGTGGCCTTGGAGGAGTTGGAGGCAATCTGCTCTCTTGTCTGCTTGTGGCTGAGATACAAGGGTGGTCGGCCTTATTGTGGAGGTGCTTGTGAGGTATCTTCAGAGACTACTGTGTCTGCAACATTGCTTCCATCACATGCCCATGTAGCACCGAGGCTCCCACTATCACGGGAGCCAAGGAGGCTGAGAATGATGATGGTATCCTGTGAAGAGTGGCACCCACATCCTCCTCCATGACACCCTCAGTCCATGTACGCGATGACTGGAGGGGGATGCCAGCAGGGTACAACTGGCACCCACTTCAAATATCTGCGCCATTTGCACTACTGATCACTCCAGACTACACATTGTGGCATCCATCCTTTGCATGCCAGAGTGCTGCTCCTGTGTCCATGCAGATTGTTGCCGCATATAGCTCTCCATGAGATTGGCCACACTCTTAATGGTGAGTTTGTGCTAATAGCCATGATTAATGGTGGTTAACATCAGCTGGATGGAGTTCATCCTCTGTCTGTGACTCTGCACTGCCTCAGCGAAGTCCAACGTGGGAGTGATCTCCTGTTGCAGTTCTAGGTACAGCCTTCTTTCTTGTGACTCCTGAGACCCTGCATCTATGTCCAGCTAAAGAGGGCTATTTCTGTCTTCCACCCTCTGAAAGGAACTGACCACATCTTCCTCTGCTTCTGATACTTTTTTCTGTCTACTAGTACCATGCTGCTCAAATTCTGACACATTGTCTAATTGCACAGGAGGACCCACCAAGGTGAGTGTATCTGCACTGGTGGACATTGCTTGTAAGGTATGACAGTGCCTCTTTGGTTTCAAACTCTGCCTGATCTGCTACTTGTGGTTGAGTGTGTCCTGTGGATGGACACCTGTATCTATAGGAGATACAAAAAAAGAGAGAGCTCGCCTTGGAGAACAGAGGCCTGTGCATTGCTGAGGCTTCCCAATGGAAATCAGTGTTTATCATGGTGTTAGATGTGATGAAGCACAATGTAACCCCTCAATGAGTGCTCTGCCTTCTGAAATCGCCATCTGCGCATCATTGCCCATTTTGACAGGGCCCACTCCCTCTTCGTCAGCGATCCTGGGTATTTCCAATGCTTGATCCACCATGTAAGTAAAGACATAAAAGTAGGGAACACCTCCTCCCATTTGGATCCTCTCTCTAGCATTGGGGCCCATTTTCCTGCATAGACAAAAATGGCAGCTGCTCCTGTTCGTTAGCAGCTGAAGGTCTCGGTTAAGACAGGTTCATAGCATTACTATGGCTCTGAGCCATTAAGTGCCTGGGAACACACCCTCCTACGTTCAAGAGAAGCAGGTGCCCTGAACTTCTGAGCTTGTGTGTCTGCTGGAGGATGTAGCCAGGGACCTGGAGTCAAAATAGTTTTTTTTCCCCAAGGGCTACTTTTGGATTTTCAGGGGCTATTTTTTGGTTTTTTGAGGGGCTCCAAAGTGACCTCAGCATTCCCAGTACAGCTAAAACAGTGGTATCTACCCAGCAATGCCTAGGTATGTCTTTCCACAAAAAGCAGGGCCAATCCAACCTGGCCAATTACTGCCCCATCAGTCTACTCTCGATCACCAGCAAAGTGACATTGACAGTGCTATTAAGTGGCGCTTACTCAGCAATAACCTGCTCACTGAAGCTTAATTTGGGTTCTGCCAGGGCCACTCAGCTCCTGACCTCATTACACCTGAACTCAAGAGGTGAGGTGAGAGTGACTGCCCTCGACATCAGGACAGCATTTGACCGAGTGTGGCATCAAGTAGCCGTAGCAAAACTGGAGTCAAGGGAATCGGGGGAAAGCTCTCCACTGGTTGGAGTCATACCCAGCACAAAGGAAGATGGTTGTGGTTGTTGGAGGTCAATCATTTCAGTTCCAGGACATCACTGCAGGAGTTCCTCAGGTGTAGTATCCTCGGCCCAGCCACCTTCAGCTGCTTCATCAATGACCTTTGTTTCATCATAAGATCAAAAGTAGGGATGTTTGGTGATGATTACACAATGTTCAGCAACATTCGTGACTCCTCCAGATACAGAAGTAGTCCATGCCCAAATGCAGGAAGATCTGGACAATATCCAGGCTTGGGTTGGCAAGTGGAGAGTAACATTTACAAGTGTCAAGCAATGACTATCCCCACCAAGAGAGAATCTAACCATTGCCAGCTGACATTCAATGGCATTACCATCACTGAATCCCCCACTATCAACATCCTGGGGGTTACCATTGACCAGAAACTGAACTGGACCAGCCATATAAATACTGTGGCTACAAGAGCAGGTCAGAGGCTAGGAATCCTGCGGCGAGTAACTTACCTCCTGACTCCCCAGAGCCTGTCCACCATCTACAAGACACAAGTCAGGAGTGTGATGGAATACTCCCCACTTGCCTGGATGAGTGCAGCTCCAACAACACTCAAGAAGCTCAACACCATCCAGGACAAAGCAATCTGTTTGATTGGTACCCCTTCCACAAACATTTACTCCCTCCACCACCGATGCATAATGGCAACAGTGTTGTTATGGCACAGCCGATGGTGAAGGCTGAGTTGTTCAAATCCCAAAGGGAAACAAATGCTATGACTTGTTTTGCTATTTGTATAAATTTTTGGGATGTGTGCCCTGAATTCAGTAGCAAAAGACCACCAAGTCTTCTAGGTTTTTACAAAACTAGATTAAACATTAATTAATAGAAGAAATGACTTTAAATATGTACATAGATCTACAAATTACTATTATGATAATTTCTAAATCCCCTATTCAATCTAACTCCCTGTTACACTTTCGTTAAGGCAACAGTAAGACACGTGGATTTTAAAAAAACCAGCAAAAAAACATGATTTTCTGGACAAGTCAACTTCCAAGTGAGTTTTCTTAACTTCAGTCCTTTGAAGACAGCGGCTTGAGGCATAGGTGCTAAAGGCTTTTTCACACACTTGTAAGACCTTAAAAATGCCTTCCCTTACACATAGCCCTTGCTCCTTCTTTATACATGTCTTCCTCTTTCAATAAAAAAAAAGCATTGGGCATAATTTCGCCCTTGGTGGGCATGTGGGTCCCACCGGCTCGGTGATGGGCGGACAGCCGACCCCCGCCACTGAAATGGGGCCTGCCGCCAATTGAGGCCCGACCAGCGGCCTGCCCATCAGGAAGCGCTATGTGCTCCCTGTGCGGAGGGGGGAGGGAATCCCCAGCTGTCAAAGTGCGCACTTTCGCTCCTTGAGACTAAGTGGTGTCTCAGGGAGATTAGTGACAGTCTAAAAAACTTTAAACAATGGAAAAATAAAAATATTATTAACATGTCCCCCTCATGTGACAATGTCACACAAGATGGGACATGTTAACAAAAAGGACATAAACTTTATTAAACTTTTTAAAAACGGGCATGAAACCTCATCCTGCCAGTGGATGAGATTTCATACACTATCAGAAGCCCGCTGGGGCTCCTGGCCCGCCCGCCAGCCTTAAGCTTGGACGGGCAGGTCTTTAATTATCTTAATTAGCCTGTCAATGGCCTCAATTGGCCATTGACAGGTTGGCGGGCGGACAGCTGATTTCGCTGTCCATCCGCCTTCCTAAAAATTTAAAGGGACCCGGATGACGTCGGGGGTTCCTCCCGTCAACGAGTGGGCCCCGCCCCCAAATTGCTGACGGAAAAATTCTGGCCATTGTTTCACCATGTCTTTGGACCTTATCTCCCTGATAATAAAGCCCTGTCATAGCACTAAGTTTTACCAGTAATCTTTGGAAAAAAATAAACACACCGTTTCTAAACTTCACCTGGCTAGGTGACACATTTTCCCCACCCCCCCAACTTTGAAGACAGTCTAGTCTGGCTTATTTCAAAATGCAAATGTTCCCTTGACACCCATGCTTATCTAATTAACATTTCAAACCTAACCTCTCATCTTAGAACAAAACACCCAAACTAGCTGCCTCTAATTCAATTAAATCTCTCTCTCTCACACACAAACACAAAAAGACACATGGACACATCCCACTATTACTCTATTCTACAATAAATTCCAATAATATTATGAGAATTATTATATTTCCTTGACCAGCGTGTACCATCTACAAGATGCAGTAGAAACTCAGCAAGACTCCTTAGCACCTTCCAAACCCACAACCGCTACATCTAGAAGGGCGAGCACTAGATACTTGGGAACACCACTATCTGGAAGTTCCCCTCCAAGCCACACACCTTCCTGACTAGGAAATATATCGCCGTTCCTTCATTGTCGCTGGGTCAAAATCTTGGAACTCAATCACAAACAGCACTGTGTGTGTACCTATACCACAGGGACTGGAGCAGTTTAAGAAGGCACCTCACCACCACCTTCTCAAGGGCAATTAGAGGTGGGCAGTAAATGCTGGCCTAGCCAGCAAAGCCCAGATCCAGTAAATGAATAAAAAAAATACACTGTACAGTGCGCTGGCACCCATACACCTGACACCTTCCTACCCAACACTCACCGCAAACTGTACAGTGTTCTGATACCCATACATCCGACACCCGTCGACCCAACACTCACACCAAAACGTACAGTGTTTTATACTTATATATCTGACAGCCGCCTACCCAACACTCACTCCAAACTGTACAGTGCTCTGACACCCATATATCGAACACCCGCCTACCCGACACTTACACCAAACTGCACAGTGCTCCGACACCTATACGTCTGACATCCACCTCCCCAACAGTCACACCAAACTGTAGTGTTTTTTACCCATATATCTGACACCCGCCTACCCAATACTCACTCCAAACTGCACAGTGCTCTGACCCCCGCCTACCCAATATTCACCCCAAACCGTACAGTGATCTGACACCCGCCTACCCAATATTCACCCCAAACCGTACAGTGATCTGACACCCGCCTACCCAATATTCGCCCCAAACCGTACAGTGATCTGACACCCATACATCTGACATCCGCCTACCCAACATTCACCTCAAACTGTACAGTGCTCTGACACCCATACATCTGACATCCGCCTACCCAATATTCACCCCAAACCATACAGTGATCTGACACCTGCCTACCCAATATTCGCCCCAAACCATACAGTGCTCTGACACCCATACATCTGACATCCGCCTACCCAACATTCACCTCAAACTGTACAGTGCTCTGACACCCATACATCTGACATCCGCCTACCCAATATTCACCCCAAACCGTACAGTGATCTGACACCCGCCTACCCAACGTTCACCCCAAACCGTACAGTGATCTGACACCCACCTACCCAATATTCGCCCCAAACCATACAGTGCTCTGACACCCATACATTTGACATCCACCTACCCAACATTCACCTCAAACTGTACAGTGCTCTGACACCCATACACCTGACACCCGCCTACCCAACACTCACTCCAAACTGTACAGTGCTCTGATACCCATTCATCTGACCCCTTCTACCCAACACTCACTCCAAACTGTACAGTGCTCTGAGACCCATACATCTGACACCCCCCTACCCAACACGCATCAAAAACGAACCGATCCAACAATCACCCCAAACCGCACATTATTCTGACACCCATACATCTGACACCCGCCTACCCAACATTCATAAAAAACTGATCGACCCAACACTCACTCCAAACTGTACAGTGTTTTCACGCCCATACTTCAACACCTCCCTACCCAACTATATGTGTGACTGCAAACTATATAGCACCCTGTTAACCATACACCCGACACCAGCCTACCCAATACACTCCAAACTCTACAGTGCTCTGATATCCATACAACCAACACCCACTGACCCAACACTTACCAATAAATAACTAATTGCCCTCATTATTACAAAAATAATCATGAGAATTTGGACTCACATGAGCATTATGAAACAGAGTGACCCCGTACCTGATCGGAGGAGTGCAGTAAATTCGGGGTTGCTGCAGTCGCCTGCAAAGCAGAAGCAGTGTTCTCACTTTATCTTCAGACTGTAGCTCAAGCAAACTTACGGAACATTTAGCAGTCAACTAATAACTTATTTATTGTGGTTTCATATTATTAAATCTGATCTAGGTCACAGTCTTCAAACTGAAGACCACATAGCTATAACTCATTTCTCCCATTAGTAAAAGTCCCTGTTGCCCTGCACTGCATTTTGAAATGGGTTCTTTAACTTTTTGTGGTTTATAGTATGACTATAATTCTCTTCTAGATGGTTTATTTGGTCAGAGGGTGAAGTAAACAAATGCACTGTAATTACCTTCCCATCGCTTCAGCTGAGAGCTCATTCACATTGTTTCTGTATTTCGGGGATTTCCTATTGGGTGGTCTGCTTTGAAGATGATATTTTGCCTTAATTTATCTGCTGGGGAGTTTTATTATTGTGGTCAAATCTAATAAGGGATAATCTTGGAAATGTAGGACCCGAATGAACTTGTGATCTTGCATGAGAGTTTGGCGATGGGATGAGTTAAACTCTAGTCACATCCACAAGAGAAAAAAGTTTGCCAGCATTCTCTCTCTTCCTTCCCATTTCATAGTTTACTTCAATTTTTCCTTTCTCTTCAGCTCTTCTTGTGTTCAGTCTCGGTTTCCTATACTCCAGGAAGGAACATGGCCTAGTTCCTGGCCTCTCAATATATCTTTAATCTAGTTGGTTTAAGCTGTTTGAGTATTTATGAAGGATGGTCCTTCTCTTTTTCCCTGGACTTTGAATGGAAACTCATTAACTGATTATTCATGGACAGGATCCCTTGTTTCTGAGTAATCCATTAAATCTTTGTTTATGCTTTTTTAATCAAATACACATTGGCCTGAATTTTGCACTTGGCACAGGAGCGCGATTGGAGGGATCGGAAGCGATGTGAAATCCACTCCTACTCTGCGTCGGTTCCCAACAGTGTTTTCACATTGGCTGGCCAATTAACTGCCAATTAACAATGAGTGAAACACACTCAGTGATAGTGGGGTGGGTGCCAAGAACAAGTGAGGGTGCAGGCGGGCTGACACAAGCTCCCTAAGGGCTGACAACTGCTGTGAAGATGCCTCAGGGAGTTACAGAATTGTTGGAGGGATATCAGCTCACAAGGAATGATCCAAGCTATCTAAATGACACAATGAACAACTGACAGCAATGCTCATGAATCATCAGACCTCAAACACATTCAGGCCTTTAATCACACCCTGGATCAAGAATAGTGGAAAAATGTGAACGCTGCCTGGCTGATTGGCCCACACACCAAGTGTAAAAGTGCACAGGGCACGTAAAATTCAGGACAATCGCATATTTAATTAACTTAATTGCCCTTTTAATTGTCAGCGGGCTGCTTCCAACTCTCACACGTGCCCACGGATGTAATATCTTGCAAGGGCACCATGACATTGGGAAGCGCACCTCATCTTCCCGTGAGATTTTACGTGAGTTCACATCGGGTGGGTCCGCTCAAGTTCTGTAAAATTCTGGCCATTATGTACATCAGGGCCACAGGAAAAGTTTTAGTGTCAACTGTTCTGATCCTTGACCAGGTTTATTTCATTTCATAGGGGAAATCCTCAATAAATACTTACTAGTTGTTCTGTCCTAGAGACCATACATTGTCTGTTTGAGCAGTTTCTTTGTATTTCACACCTTTTCCCTTTCATTGTCTCAGGTGAAATCATCAGCCACCATTCCCTTACAGTCTGGAACTCTCTTCTCAAATTCCTTTGACTTATCATCTGTTTTCCTTGTTTCAAAGTTATTTCTTCGAGTGTGCTTCTGATCTCCTTCCCTAATGCCTCTCCTTGGATGACCATTGCTTCCCCTGGTAAAGCTTGGAATGTTCACTCAAAGGCAGTGTGTAAAGGTAAACAATTGTTCTCTTTGTCCCTAATTTCAGTAAAAGAGCTGTGTTACCCATCCCTTCTCCTGAATGGGTAATGGCACATAATATGGTACAGGGGGAGCAGATCACCACAAAATCACAGGAATGTTACAGTGCAGTAAGAGGCCATTTGGCCCATCGTATTGGCACCGGCTCTCCAAATGAGCAACTCACCTCGTTCCATTCTCCCACCTTCTCCCCGTAAGCCCGCACATTCTTTCTTTTCAAATAACAGATATTTGAATGCTTCAGCTGAACCTGCCTCCACCACACCCTTAGACAGAACATTGCAGACCCAAACCACTTGCTGGGTGAAAAAGCTTTTTCTCATATCACTATTGCTTCTTTTACTAATTACATTGAATCTGTGCCCTCTTGTTCTCAATCTTTTCACAAGTGGGAACCTTATCTACCATGCCCAGACTCCTCATGATTTTGAATACCTCTATCAAATCTCCTTTCAGCCTTCCTTCTTCTAAGGAAAACATTCCTAACTTCTCCGATCTATCTTCATAACAGAAGTTCCCCATCCCAGGGACCAGTCTTGTGAATCTTTTCTGTGCCATGACACAGATCATAGCCCTGAATTACTTAAGGACATATTGAACTTTTAAGTAAGACGTGTTTTTTTAAAAAAGGACAAACAAACACAAACTGGCTGAGACTGTAAAGTAAATACTTGCTGAAAAATTCTTATGTGGACTACACTTGATCATCCAATCCAGAGACAATGTCACATGTAAAAAGGCGTCAAGGCTTACTTCAGAGAGAGTCACTTCAAAGAAAGAAATGCAATGCAAAAAACTGAATTGTAATCTCCAGTGGTTGCGGAGATAATGGAGTCTGATTACCATCTCAGCAGAAACCATCTCCTGTGAGTTATATCCTAGACTATGGACATGATGTGAGTTGAAAGAAAGCAGTTTCTGAGTAAAAGACATGTTTGTTTTTTACCTTCCAGAATGCACAAGAAAAGGGATTAAAAGCCAACTGTTTTGGTGTCTGTGTGCTAGTCTGGTGATCTGTTCTGGTGCTAGTGTGTGCGGTGACAGTCACAACTGAAGGACATCAACTAGGCATCCTAGAGCTTGCCAGTAAAAGTCTTTCTCTGATGCTGGAGGCAAGTCACAAGTCAGCAATGCCACAGTTGAAAAGGGAACAGGACAATTCCTTTCAGCTAACCTCCAGAACCAAGAATCTCCACAACAACTGCTCAACTGCCAAAGTCAACTCTACCAGAATCATCCAACTTATTGGCTGCAATGTTTCACCATCTACTTTTCATAGACAAGCTGAAGACTGATTTGTATGTCTTTTTAAGCCTTTAGTTTTGGACTCACTTCGCGTTTTTAATCTGTGTGTTTTTGTTTTCTGTTTTTATTAATTTTTCTTGTGTTTTAGTAACTAATAAACTCACTCTCTCTTTGACTCAAGAAAGCCTGGTTAAATTGTTCCTTCTAAAACATAAATACATTTGGACTGGGAAAAGGTATCCACAAGGGAAGGGATCCTTTTTAACTTAACCTTGTTGCGGCCAATTGAGGGGGTTGAATAAAGAAGGGGAGCCAGTTCATCCCTGCTCACCTGGGAGCATAACAATTTGGGGTATCTCATCCGGGATCATAACAAATTGGGGGACCTCGCCCAGGGACCGTCTCTCTTCAATGCCTTCACATCCTTTCTAAAGTGTGGCGCACAGAACTGGACCAATACTCCAGCTGAGGCACAGCAGCTTCTCAGGGTAGTGTTCTAGGCCCAACCATTTCAGTTGCTTCATCATCTTCAGCTGTTTGGAGTCATACCCAGCAAAAAGGAAGATGGTTGTGGTTGTTGGAGGTCAATTGTCTCAGACCCAGGACATTACTGCAGGAGTTCCTCAGGGTAGTGTCCTAGGCCCAACCATCTTCAGCAATGACCTTCCTTCCATTATAAGGTCAGAAGTGGGGATGTTCGTTGATGATTGAACAATGTTCAGCGCCATTTGCGACTCTTCAGGTACAGAAGTAGTCCATGTCCAAATGCAGCCAGACCTGGATGATATTGAGGCTTGGGTTGACAAGTGGCAAGTAACATTTGCATCACACAAGTGCCAGGCAATGACCATCTTCAACAAGAGAGAATCTAACCATCACCCCTTAATATTCAATGGCATTACCATTGCTGAACCCCTTACTATCAACATCCTGGGATTACTATTGACCTGAAACTGAACTGGACTAGCCACATAAATACTGTGGCTATAAGAGCAGGTCAGAGGCGAGGAATCCTGTGGCGAGTAACTCACCTCCTGACTCCCCAAAGCCTGTCCACCATCTACAAGGCACAAGCCAGGAGTGTGATGGAATACTCCCCACCTTCCTGGATGTGTGCAGCTCCAACAACACTCAAGAAGCTTGACACCAACCAGGACAACACAGCCTGCTTGATTGGCACCACATCCACAAACATTCACTCTCTCCACCACCAACATTCAACCCCAGCACCAAAGCACAGTGGCAGCAGTGTGTAACATCTACAAGATGCATTGCAGAAACTCACCAAGGCTCCTTAGGCTGCACCTTCCAAACCACGACCACTACCATCTCAAAGGACAAGGGCAGCAGATACATGGGAACATCACCACCTGGAAGTTCCCCTCCAATCCACTCACCACCCTGACTTGGAATTATATCGCCGTTCCTTCACCGTTGCTACATCAAAGTCCTGGAACTCCCTCCGTAACAGCACTGTGGGTATACTTACACCACATGGACTGTAACAGTTCAAGAAGGCAGCTCACCACCACCTTCTCAAGGGCAATTAGGGATGGGCATTACATGCTGGCCTAACCAGTGAAGCCCACATCCCATGAATGAATGAATAAAAAGAATTTTAAAAAGGCTGAACTAGTGACTTATAAAAGTTCAACATAACTTCTTTGCTCTTGTACTCTATGCCACTATTAACAAAGTCCAGGACACTGTATACTTTATTAACTATGCTCTCAACTGTCCTGCCATTTTCAACAACTTGTGCACACATACACTCAGGCCTCTCTGCTGGTGCACCCCCTTTAGAGTTGTACCCTTTATTTTATATTGTTTTTCCATGTTCTTTCTACTAAAATTAATCACTTCAAATATGTGAATGGACAAAACAAAAACAGAATTACCTGGAAAAACTCAGCAGGTCTGGCAGCATCGGCGGAGAAGAAAAGAGTTGACGTTTCGAGTCCTCATGACCCTTCGACAGAACTTGAGTTCGAGTTCAAGAAAGAGTTGAAATATAAGCTGGTTTAAGGTGTGTGGGGGGGGCGGAGAGAGAGAGAGAGAGAAGTGGAGGGGGTTGGTGTGGTTGTAGGGACAAACAAGCAGTGATAGAAGCAGATCATCAAAAGATGTCACCAACAATAGAACAAAAGAACACATAGGTGTTAAAGTTGATGATATTATCTAAACGAATGTGCTAATTAAGAATGGATGTAGGGCACTCAAGGTATAGCTCTAGTGGGGGTGGGGAGAGCATAACAGATTTTAAAATATTTAAAAGTAATGGAAATAGGTGGGAAAAGAAAAATCTATATAATTTATTGGAAAAAAAACAAAAGGAAGGGGGAAGCAGAAAGGGGGTGGGGATGGGGGAGAGAGCTCAAGACCTAAAGTTGTTGAATTCAATATTCAGTCCGGAAGGCTGTAAAGTGCCTAGTCGGAAGATGAGGTGTTGTTCCTCCAGTTTGCGTTGGGCTTCACTGGAACAATGCAGCAAGCCAAGAACAGACATGTGGGCAAGTGAGCAGGGTGGAGTGTTAAAATGGCGAGCGACAGGGAGGTTTGGGTCATTCTTGCAGACAGACCGCGGGTGTTCTGCAAAGCGCTCGCCCAGTTTATGTTTGGTCTCCAATGTAGAGGAGACCACATTGGGAGCAACGAATGCAGTAGACTAAGTTGGGGGAGATGCAAGTGAAATGCTGCTTCACTTGAAAGGAGTGTTTGGGTCCTTGGACGGTGAGGAGAGAGGAAGTAAAGGGGCAGGTGTTGCATCTTTTGCGTGGGCATGGGGTGGTGCCATAGGAGGGGGTTGAGGAGTAGGGGGTGATGGAGGAGTGGACCAGGGTGTCCTGGAGGGAGCGATCCCTACGGAATGCCGATAGGGGGGGTGAAGGGAAGATGTGTTTGGTGGTGGCATCATGCTGGAGTTGGCGGAAATGGCGGAGGATGATCCTTTGAATGCGGAGGCTGGTGGGGTGATAAGTGAGGACAAGGGGGACCCTATCATGTTTCTGGGAGGGTGGAGAAGGCGTGAGGGCGGATGCGCGGGAGATGGGCCGGACGCGGTTGAGGGCCCTGTCAACGACCGTGGGTGGAAAACCTCGGTTAAGGAAGAAGGAGGACATGTCAGAGGAACTGTTTTTGAAGGTAGCATCATCGGAACAGATGCGACGGAGGCGAAGGAACTGAGAGAATGGGATGGAGTCCTTACAGGAAGCGGGGTGTGAGGAGCTGTAGTCGAGGTAGCTGTGGGAAATGGACTATGCAAATGGACAATTCACATAAGCAAATGAACATTGTATTTTAATAAAGTAACATTCAAAATGAACACGAGCAAACTTTCTCATTCCTGACATCATGCTACAAAAGCCTCAGGGAACTGAGGTGATTCTCTGATAAAAGCTTGCTCCTGGGAGTGAGTTGCTGCTGACTGCATCTCTTGAACTTGGTCTTTGTAGTCTGGTATGCTTTGGTATATCAACTTGCGCACAACAAGCTCCCAGAAACAGCAATGTGACAATGGTTAGATAATCTTAATTTAGGTGTGTTTTATGAATGAATATTGGACAGCAATCTCTTCCAAGTGGGTAGGGCTAATGCAAAGCATCTGTATGACATACAAGATTATTTAGGAGAACATTTAGGAGACAGTGATCATTGTGTGTTTTAGGATGATAATAGAAAAGTATGATAGGCAATCCAGAGTAAGAATAATTAACTGAACGAGAGCTGACTTCGACGGGGCATGAATCGAGTTGGGCCAGATAGACTGGAACGAAAGATTGGCGGGAAAAACTGTAGCTAAACAATGGGCTACCTTCCAAAAAGAATTGGTTTGGGCACAGTATATTCCATCGAAAGGGAAAGGTAGGACAAACAAATCCAGAGCTCCTTGGATAAAAAAGGAGATAGAAATTAAGATAATGAAGAAAAAGTGCACTTATGACAGGCGTCAGGTAGAAAAAACAATTAAGAACCAAGAGGGATACAGGAGGTTCAGAGGGGAGATGAAAAAGCATATTAGAGAAGCAAAGAGGGGTTACGGTGCAAGACTGGCAGCCAACATAAAGGGGAATCCCAAAGTCTTCCATAGACATATAAATAGTAAAAGGGTGGTAAAAGGAGAAATAGAGCCGTTTAGGGACCTAAAAGGGAATTTACACATGGGCGAAGGGGCCATGGCTGAGATATTAAGTGAATACTTTGCATCCGTCTTTACCAAGGAGCTGGATGCTATCCAGGCCATAGTGACAGACAAGGAAACTCTGATACTAGAAGGGTTCAAAATTGAGAAGGAGGAAGTGTTGAATAGACTGTCGGTACTTAAAGTTGACAAGGCATAGGGCCGGATGAGATGCATCCAAGGATATTGAAGGAAGTGAGAATAGAAATTGCAGGGGCACTGGCCATGATTTTTCAGTCTTCTCTAGACTCAGGGGAGGTGCCAGAGGACTGGAGAATTGCAAACATTACACCCTTGTTCAAAAAAGGTTGTAAGGATAAGCCCAGCAATTACAGACCAGTCAGTTTAACTTCAGTACCAGAACAGAAAATGCTGGAAAAACTCAGCAAGCCTAACAGCACCTGTGGAGTAAAAATTTTTACTTCTCTTTAGCTCTGAAGAAGAGTCATACGGACTCGAAACATTAACTTTATTTTTTTTCTCTCCACAGATGCTGTTAGACCTGAATTTTTCCAGCATTTTCTGTTTTTGTTTCAGATTTCCAGCATCCGCAGTTTTTTGCTTTTATCTTCGAGTTTAACTTCAATGGTGGGCAGGATTCTAGAAACAACTATTCAGGATAGAATTAGTAGTCACATGGAAAAATATGGGTTGATAAGGAAGAGCCAGCATGGATTTCTAAAGGGGAAACCGTGTTTAACTAACTTAACTAAGTTTTTTGAAGAGGTAACAGAGAAGGCTGATGAGGGTAATGCTGTTGATGTGGTGTACATGGACTTGCAAAAGGCTTTTAACACGGTGTCACACAACAGACTTGTGAGAAGAGTTATTGCTAATGGAATAAAAGGGACAATAACAAGGTGGATACAAAATTGGCTGAAAAATAAGCAGTGAGCAATGGTCAATGGATATTTTTCGGGCTGGAGGAAGGTTTATAGTGGAATTCCCCAAGGGTCGGCATTGGGACCCTTGCTTTTCCTGATATGTATTAATGATCTAGATCTTGGTGTGCAGGGGACAATTTCAAAGTTTGCGGATGATACGAATCTCTGGAGTGTTGTGAACTGCAAGGAGGATAGTGTGGAACTTCATGAGGATATAGACAAGTTGGTGGAGTGGGCACATAGTTGGCAGATGAAGTTCAGCGTGGAGAAGTGTGAGGTGATGCATTTTGGTAAGAAGAACATGGACAGACAATATAAAATAAGGGGTGAAATTTTGAAGGGGCTGCAGAAAGACCATTCATAGATCAGCATATAGTATCCTGGGCTTTACTAATAGGGGCATAGGGTACAAGAGCAAGGAGGTCATGCTGAATTTATATAAGACACTCATTAGACCTCGGCTGGAATATTGTGTACAGTTCTGGGCACCAAATTATAAGAAGGATGTAAACACATTGGAGAGAGTGCAGAAGAGGTTTACAAGAATGGTTCCAGGGTTGAGAAACTTCAGCTATGAAGATAGATTGGAGAGGCTGGGACCCTTTTTCTTGGAGATAAGAAGGCTAAGAGGTGATTTCATAGAGATGTTTCATATCAAGAGGTGGCTGGCCAGATAGATAGGGAGAAGCTGTTTCCACTTGTAAAAGGATCAAGAATGAGAGGGCACAGATTTAAAGTGATTTGCAAAAGAAGCAAATGTGATGTGAGAAAATACTTTTTCACTCAACGAGTGGCTTGGGTCTGGAACGCACTGGCTGGAAGTGCAGTGGAGGCAGCCTCAAACGAGGCATTCAAGAGTGCATTTGATGATTATTTAAACAATGTGCAGTGGTATGGTTAAAGGCAGGGCAATGGCATTAGGTCATATCGCTCATTTGGAGAGCTGGTGCAGATACGATGGGCTGAATGGCCTCCTTCTGTGCTGTTAAAATTCTGTGATTCTGTGAAAGTATGTCATGGAACATGAATCTTTTAATGTTTACAGCCAGTGAAAAGAGGCTACAGCGAAGATAAATAGATTAGGAAATATTTACAAGCCAATCCAATACAGAACAAAAAAAGATTATTATACTGTACTTGGTTAGACTTTAGACCACTCTATCCAGCTTTAGTCCTCACATAGTGGGTGAAATTGAGATTTTGGAAAAAACTTCAGAGGAGGGCAATTATATTGGTATCCAGTTCAAAAGCTCTTATTCATCACAAGAACTGTTGACAGTTGAGGCTTTTTGCTTAGAAGTTGCATCTTCCATCTGTTTCTCACTTGTGCCAACCTGTCTGCATCTTTCTGTAAGCTTTTCCAGATTTGATAGCGTTATGTGCTAGTAGATTATAGGATATTCCAAGTTAAAGGTGCTTTTGAAACTGTTGTTACATGACATTGCCCTCCTATAAAACCCCTGTTTTGTTTATTCTCTTGTGGGATGTGGGAGTCGCTGGCAAGGCCAGCATTTGTTACCCATCCCTATTTGCCCATGATGAGGTGGCGGCATTGAACCACTTTCTTGAACCTCTGCATTCCATCTGCTGTAGATAAACCTATAATACTGCAGGGAAGAGAGTGCCAGGATTTTGATCCATTGACAGTGAAGGAACTACAATAGTTCCAAGTCAGGATGGTGTATAGTTTGGAGGGGATCTTGCTGGTGTTCTCATGCTTCTACTGCCCTTGTCCTTTTAGGTGGTAGAGTTCGCCGCTTTGGAAGGTGCTGTCATAGGAACTTTGCTGAGTTCCTGCAGTGCATCTTACATATAGTGTGTTGGTGGTGGGGGAGCAAATGATTAAGGATGGGGTGCTGATTAAATGGGCTACTTTGTCCTGAATGGTGTTGAGCTTCTTGAGTGTTGTTGGAGCTGCACTCATCCAGGCAAGTGGAAAGTATTCCACCACACTCCTGACTTGTGCCTGTTTCTGTTGACTGAAAGCAGGCCTATTAGCCCAACAGCTGTTATAGCCAAATGCTGGAATCTATTATTAAGGAGGTTATAGCAGGACACTTAGAAAACCTTAATACAATCAGGCAGCATCAGCATAGTTTTGTGACAGGGAAATTGTGTTTGACTAATTTATTAGAGATTTTTGAACAACTAACAAGCAACATGGATAAATGGAACCTATGGATACTTCGATTTCCAAAAGGCATTTGATAAGGTGCGACATCAAAGATTACTACACAAAATAAGAGCTCATTGTGTAGAGAGTAATATATTAGCATGGATAAAGGATTAGTTAGTAAACAGGAAGCAGAAAGTAGGCATAAATGAGTCATTTTCAAGTTGGCAAGCTGTAACTAGTGGAATGCCACAGGGATACCAGTGGGAAATAAACTATGCGGAATCTGCAAACCATTACCAGCAGAATCTGGAAACCCTGCGCGTGGGCATTGGTCAACAAAGTGTCTTGTGGGCCGCACTCAGAATCCCGATGAGCTGCATGTTGCCCACCACTGCTGTAGTAGCAGTAAGATGTATAATAAAAGCTTTTAAAAAGTAATTCATTTATAACATTCTCCTATGTTAAAAAAAAATCATAGCTAATCAAAGTATACATAATGAGGCTTGGCTGAGAGCCCAGATAATTATTACTCTTGTTGAAACACTTGTGCTTCAGAGAAAACATTGCTTAATTGGCAGCTCAGGCTCTCTGATCTTTGCTGTTAATTTCACAATGTTTGTTTATACAAGTTAAGTGGTTTCAAGGGTTTGTGGTTTTATTGATACTTGAATAGGTCTGGGTGATTAACACTTTAATTAGCTTTTAGTGAAATGATTTTTAATATAGGAGAAAGTTATGAATGAATTACTTTTTAAAAAAGTATTTTTTACACATCCTACTGTCATTACATGGTTCATTGGTTCTAGTGTATAATGTGACAATGTGCATGGAAGTGCCATAACTTGGCACAGGGGGAATGAGGGTCATGGAGGGTAGGTGGAAGGGCAGATCTTGGCATGGGATAATGAGGAGGACCATTTGAACTTATCCTTTTAAAAGTCCCCTCATGCAGACTAGGGTTCACAACTCCTCTAAGGTCCTGTGAACCACAACTCTTAAAAATCCTGGCCCAACTCCATGAAAATTGCAGAAGAGTAGGACATGCTTATCTTCACAGTGGGGCTGGCTAGGCTGAGAGTGTTGGGTGGATGTTTTTGACAGGAACCAGCCTGCACTCTTTAAAGGCACTCTTGAAAATCAGACATCCTGGGAATGGAGTCAGGAATCGCAGAGTTGGGATCCACCGGCCATTTTTAAGGGCTCCCAAGTCATCCTGGGAGCCACCACCAACTTCTTAAGAGCAATTAGGGATGGACAATAAATGGTTGGCTAGCCAGCAATGCCCACATCCCATGAATGAATAAAAAATATCTTATTGAAACATATAAGATCCTGAGCGGACTTGACAGGGTGGATGCTGAGAAGATGTTCCCCCTTATGAGAGAAACTAAACCAGGGGACACAGTTTAAAAATAAGGAGTCTCCCATTTAAGATGGAGATGAGGAGAACTTTCTTCTCTCAGGGGTTCGTAAGTCTGTGGAATTCTCTTCCCCAGAGAGCAGCGGAGGCAGGGTCATTGAATATTTTAAGGCTGAGTTAGATAGATTCCTGATTGACAAGAGAATCAAAGGTTGTAGGGAGTATAATACAGGAAAGTATAGTTAAGGACACAGTCTGATCAGTCATGATCTTATCAAATGGTGGAGAAGGCTCAAGGGGCTGAATGCCCTACTCCTGCTCCTAATCTGTATGTACATATGTATGTATGTATTGCAGATGATGATCAGGTTTTGGGGAGTCAGGAGGTAAATTTCTCGCCTCAGAATTCCCAGCCTCTGACCTGCATGGGATTTATTTTTAAAACTTTTTTTTATTCATTCAATCGACTTGAGCTTCGCTGGCTAGGCCAGCTGTTATTGCCCATCCCTAATTGCCCTTGAGAAGGTGGAATCCCTATTATGTGGGTACAACCACAGTGCTGTTAGGGAGGGACTTCCAGAATTATGAGCCAGAGCCAGTGAAGGAAAGGCTGTGAGGGCACAGCTGGTTAGATGCCAGTGTTGTAGCAGTACTGGAACAGCTGTGTATCCCTTTCATTGTGTCAGTTCTGAGACCATATTATACACATTAATCTTTGCTGCATATCCACAGATTATTCTGGTTTCATTTCTGTTTTTTGAGCTACTTCCTTATGCTTCTAAAACAAGTGACTATGGCAGATAACAACGTTCCAGCTACGATTGCTGCAGCGCTTAGGCCGATGATCTTTGCTGCAAGCCTTCTGGCTGAAGTTTGATCTGAATCAAAGAAAAGCAAGGAGATGGTTAATCAAATAACAAAAGCTTTCATTGCACCATTATATGTACTGAAATTATGTCTGTAAATTGTGGGTGACCTGAAGCCTCCAATCCCTCTTGTGTTTCCATCTTACTTAGTAGGGAAGAAGCAGATTGTTACAAAGGAGGTAATCAATAATTATTTCAAGGGAATGCCAGGTGAGCAGAATGCTGTATACTATCTTAATAGGATATGGTGAGGGCATACACGGCCCTTGCTCTCTGGATAGTTAGTTCTGCAGGCTCAATTTTACAAAGTATTAGAGGTAAATACAAATGCTATTGGGCTGCAAGGGTCATGACTTTTCATCAAAGTAACTAACCCTCATTTGCCCATTGTGCTAGATCATAGCTACTCTGTGAAAGGCTTTTGAATGGTGAACAAAACAAAACTTGAAATCGGAACTAAATTACATAACTAACTAAATCAACACAGTAGTCAGGATGTATTAGGGTAACCAAAATGCTGCTTCAGTCCTCAAATGGTTAATTATTTTCCAATAATAGTGATCAATATTAGAAACTGACCTTTGACCCTGATGTCCACTTCCTTCTCATCAATTCCATATTGATTGGTAGCTCGACATTTATAAATTCCTTGATGTTCTGATGTTGCTTGGGAAATACGGAGAACTCCAGGAGGACCAATCTCAATGTTGCTGCCATTACCGAGGTCTTCCCACTTTACTGTAGGTGTGGGTTTTCCACTGGAATTGCAGGTTATTGTAACCTCATCCCCTTTACTGACATATACGGGAAACTCTGACACTGTTTTGTTATTTACTGATATAGTTGTGCCTCCTGGTTTATCTGGAAAAGAAATGTTAAGTAATATGAAAATTGGAAGGTATTTGGAGAAGCAGCAGAGCAAGTGGGTGGGACACAAGTTCAGCCCCATTGCCAGTGAGTTCCAAATTCCAGCTGTGCCAGTGTGGGACACATTCCTCAATTTATACAGAAACCAAGGCCTAGAAACTCAATGGTGCAAAACGGGGTCCTCAGATCCAATACGGTGCTGGATGTATCCAGCCCATTATATTGGATTGAGCTGCTGCTTAGGCATCTAGGACACACGCTGGGACTATTTAAAACAATGAATAAAATATTCAAATTAAGGTCTTATGCTTGTTGGAAATCCCTTTTGTGATTTTGGACTGTCCCAGTGTCAGAATGATCAACTCACTGAGCAATCCCTGATACTAACAGATAGTAAGGCCCCTTCAGCAATGCTATTTAAAGACATTCGAATTATGAGCAGGAGTGGGCAACTTGGCCCCTCGAGCCTGCTCTTCCACTCAATAAGATCATGGCTGATCTGATTGTAACCTCAACTCCACATTCCTACCTATCCCAGAACCTTTCACTCCCTTGTTAATCACAAATCTGTCTAGCTCTGCCTTAAAAATATTCAAAGACTCTGCTTCCACCAGCTTTTGAGGAACAGAGTTCCAAACACTCATCAACTCTCAGAGAACAAATTTCTCCTCAGCTCTGTCTTAAATGAGCAATCCCATATTTTTAAACTGTGATGCCTAGTTCCAGATTCTCCCACAAGAGGAAACATCCTCTCCGCACCCACCCTGTCAAAACCCCTCAGGATCTTAAAGATTTCAATCAGGTCATCTCTTACTCTTCTAAACTCCAGCGGATACAAGCCTATCGTGTCTAACCTTTCCTCATAAGACATTCCTGGTATTCATCTAGTAAACTTTTCTCTGAACTTCTTCTAACACATTTACATCTTTTCTTAAGTAAAGAGACTAATAGTGTACACAGTACTCCAGATGTGGTCTCACCTGTGCTCTGCCAACTGAAGCATAACCTCCCTCCTTTTGTATTCAATTCCCCTCACTATAAATTCTATTAGCTTTCCTAATTACCTGCTGTACCTGCATACTGGCCTTTTGTGATTCATGCACTAGGACCCCCAGGGCCCCCTGAATCTCAGAGCTCAGCTATCTCTCACCATTCAGAAAATAAGCTTTTTTATTCCTGTCAAAATGGGCAATTTCACATTATCCCACATTATAATTCATTTGCTGATCTTTGCCCACTCCAAAGAACTCAAGTAAATTGGTTAAACATGATTTCCCTTTCAGAAAACCATGTTGGCTCTGTCTGATTGCCTTGAACTTTTCTAAGTGCCCTGCCATAACATCTTTAATAGTAGCTTCTAACATTTTCCCTATGACTGATGTTAGGCTAACTGGCCTGTAGTTTCCTGCTCTCTGTCTCCCTCCCTTTTTGAATAAAGGAGTTACATTTGCTATTTTCCAATTTAATGGAACCTTCCCGAATGTAGGGAATTTTGGAAAATTAAAACCAATCAGCTATCTCACTAGCCACTTCTTTCAAGACCTGAGGGTGAAGTCCATCCGGACCTGGGGATTTGTCAGTCCACATGCCCAACAATTTGCTCAATACCACTTCCCTGCTGATTGTAATTTTCCCGAGTTCCTCAAATCCTGATACAGCTATTTTCCGGGATGTTACGTTGTCCTCTTAAGTGAAGACAGATGCAAAATATCTGTTTAATTCATCCACCATCTCCATACTTTGCATTATCAATTCCCAGATGCACTTTCTATAGGACCAATGCTCACTTTTTTAACTCTTTCCTTATTTAAATATCTATAGAAGCTCTAATGTCCATTTTTATATTACTAGCTAGCTTTCTCTTGTACTCTAATTTTTCCCTCCTTATTAATCATTTTGTCATTCTTTGCCATTCTTGATATCTCGTTAATAATGCATTCCCGGGAAACACGCCGGGTTCCTGTCAGGGTGGCCTCTGATTCGCCCACCCCACTGTCACCTCAGGCCTTCAGTAATCTGGGTGCCATATGTAAAGGCCAGCCCTGCACAATGCTGGCACTCTCCAAGGGAGAGGAGCTGCTTGGAACTGATGGTTGCTAAAGCTAGGAAACATGCTGCCCCCAAATTTAGTGACGCCACTCACCTCGAGCACCTACTAGGCACAGTGGAGGCCTGCCACAATGTCCTCTATCCCCAGTCTGGATGAAGACCAGGAAGCAAAATGAGGAGGCAGTGGCTGCAGTGGTCAGCGCCAATGCCCTGAAAAGGAGGACAGCCACCTAGTGCCGAAACAGGATAAACGATCTCATTTGTTCCGCCAGGGTAAGTCACTCTTCTCATCACTCAACTCACACACTCACGAGCCCATCATACATCCCAGTTCAAGGTACATCACCATTCACTCTCTCGCACACACTTTAATTTGTCCTGCGGATAGTGTCCTCATCCTGTCCATGGCACCGCTCATCATCCACACATGTTAGGCATCATTATTATCTAACTGTGGGAGTGTCCGGCCTCTCTGAACCCCCTCTTTGTGTGACCCCAGCAGCTCCAGCTCCACAGGCTGAGGAGGGTGCTACTGCCACACAGCAGGGTCCCAAAATGAGGCCGGGGCCCTCCAGGTCTTGGCCCTGCAGACACTTGCCAAGGTCCCAACAGACAGGGGGTGGCAGTCAGCAGGCTGTCTCCAACTCTGCTGTGGATGTCGGGGGAGCATCAAGATGTAGCGGCAGGGTTAGGAAGGTTTAGAAGATGTCGTTGCACAACCTGGACATGGGTGTTCATAACTTGCACGTAATGTTCACTATTGTAAATAAACTCCCAAGAATGTCTCCTTGCCTATGGCTCCTTGGTATGATGAGCAGTGTTCGTGTCAGTCTGAAGTGAAACCTTGGATCCTGCACAAGATAAAGGCAGGTGTCTCAGTCCAGGGCCTCCTCCCTGTGCTTTGTGCAATCTTCCCAGCACACTGATGCGCCTTCACAGTCACTGGACACATCAGTCATGCCTGCACCTCGATGGGGCTAATCATTGGTGCCAGAATATCCTGAGCCAGCAGCACAGAGTTCCATCAACTTCTCTGTGTGTTCCCAGCACCTTTGAGATGCGGGTGTGCCCTGCTGCATCTCATCAGCACCTGTGTCCGGTGACAGTGTGGTCCTAAAGGGTTCAGCTTTCCAAGCATGTCATAGGATCAGGAGAGGCTAAAGTTTCCCTGCTGCATCTCTACAATATGGCCTTGTTCACAGAGTATAAGCAGTCTGCCATCAGCCAGACAGGATTCAGACATTCACATAAGCTATGTGAAGATTTATGAAGTGTCCCCACTGCATGTTATCATCATCCTCCTGGAATGTAAGGACTATGCTGCATCTCCATGACAGGAGCCTTATCACCGAAGGTATATGCACTGCCATCAGCCAGACAAGGGTCAAATGTTCACAGATGCAATGTGAGGATCTATAGAGTCTCCTCACTGCATGTCGTCATCATCCTCTATGAATCTATTGTCCAGTTAGAGCGTACCGGTCTCACCTGGACAACGTGATGGCCTCATTGCCGTCATTCTCCCCTTTGAGGACCTCGTCACCCTCATCCCCATCGAAATCCTCCTCTTCAGAGGAGACCTGCAGCTCCTCCATCAGTTCCTGAGGTAGATCCAACGCCCCCCTGTTGCAGCACCAGGCTGTGAAGGGCACAGCAGAAGAGGACGATATGTAACACTCTCTGTGCACTGCATTGCAGGGCTTCGCCAGAATGGTCCAGGTACTAGAACCTCACTTTCAACATCCCAATGGTTTGTTCCATCAAAGTACGAGTTGCTGCAGAAACACAGAATCACAGTGCAGAAGAGGCCCTTCGGCCCATCGAGTCTGCACCGACACGTGAGAAACATCTGACCTATCTACCTAATCCCATCCACCAGCACCTGGCCCATGGCCTTGAATGTTATGACGTGCCAAGTGCTCATTCAGGTAGTTTTTAAAGGATGTGAGGCAACCCACCTCCACCATCCTCCCAGGCAGAGCATTCTAGACTGTCACCACCTTCTGGGTAAAAAAGATTTTCCTCACATTCCCCCTAAACCTCCTGCCCTTCACCTTGAACTTATGCCCCCTTGTGTCTGACCCTTCAACTACGGGGATCAGCTGCTCCCTATCCACCCTGTCCATGCCCCTCATAATCCTGTACACCTCGACCAGGTTGCCCCTCAGTCTTCTCTGCTCCAACGAAAACAACCCAAGTCTAAACGACCTCTCTTCATAACTTAAATGTTTCATCCCAGGCAACATCCTGGTGAATCTCCTCTGCACCTCCTCCAGTGCAATCACATCCTTCCTATAATGTGGTGACCAGAACTGCACACAGTGCTCCAGCTGTGGCCTCACCAAGGTTCTATACAACTCCAACATGACCTCCCTACTTTTGTAATCAATGCCTCAACTGATAAAGGCAAGTGTCCCATATGCCTTTTTCACCACCCCACTAACATACCCCTCTACCTTCAGAGATCTATGGACACACACGCCAAAGTCCCTTTGTTCCTCAGAACTTCCTAGTGTCATGCCATTCATTGAATACTTCCGTGTCAAATTACTCCTTCCAAAATGTATCACCTCACATTTTTCAGGGTTAAATTCCATCTGCCACTTATCTGCCCATTTGACTATCCCGTCTATATCTTCCTGTAGCCCAAGTCACTCAACCTCACTGTTAACCACCCGGCTAATCTTTGTGTCATCTGCAAACTTACTAATCCTAGCCCCCCCCGCCGCCCCACCACCAACATAGTCATCTATATTGTTTATATAAATGACATATAGTAGGGGACCCAGCACAGATCCCTGTGGTACGCCACTGGACACTGGCTTCCAGTCACTAAAGCATCCTTCTGTCATCACCCTCTGTCCCCTACAACTAAGCCAATTTTGAATCCACCTTATCAAATTACCCTGTATCCCATGTGCATTTGGCTTTGCTGAAATCCATATAAACTACATCAACTGCACTACCCTCATCTACACACCTGGTCACCTCCTCAAAAGGTTCAATCAAATTTGTTAGGCATGACCTCCCTCTGACAAAGCCATGCTGACTATCCCTGATCAAACCTTGCCTCTCCAAGTGGAGATATATACTCTCCTTCAGAACTTTCTCCAATAGTTTCCCTACCACTGACATGAGACTCACTGGCCTGTAGTTCCCTGCAGTCTGAGGCCACCACACAGGCATCATCAGCCACGTCCTCTGTGAGTAGTTCTTGTCTCCGAGGAGCCAACCCTGTAGCCCCTGTGGACCCTGAAAGCTGTCAGGGATTTGAGACCTAGTGAGAATGTGTCCCCTTCCTGGGAATCCTGGGGACCTGTAACATGCGTTTGTGGTGGTCGCACACCAGCTGAACATTCAGCGAGTGGAAGCCCTTGTGCTTGACATGGTTGACAGTTACCACAGAGATCTGAGTACCACATGAGTGCAGTTGATGGCACCCTGCACCTGTGGGAAACCTGAGATCGGGGCAAATCCCAATGCTCTTGCTTCATGGCTTTCCTGATCTTGGGCTAAATGCAGAAAGTTCTGTGCCTTCAAAATATGGCATCCGTGACTTCCTGGATGCATGATCCCGCACAGGTCACCTGTGGATCCCTGGAAGGAGTAACCAGTGTAAAAATTTGAGCATCAAGGTCACTTTCACAGCCATTGGCAGTGGATGCACTCCATGTCCCCGTGGTGCCAAATCCTGCAGCGGCTGGCAGATGTGACCGACCAATTCCCTGGTCATGCGCAGTCTTCTGAGACACTGGTTCTCAGTCACCTCCAGGAATGGCAGGCACTGCCTATACACCCTGGGTCTAGCTAGGCGTCAGCCGTAGTAGTTTGTTGTGGCTCTTCAGCAGCGTGCGCAGAAGCCCGACCCGCCCCTTCTTGAGGGTGCTCCTCCTCCCTCTGCCCAGCTAGGCACCTCGGTCGCTTTTTTCTCCTCATTCTCCATTCCCTGTAAGCCAGGAGCTTGGTCACCAAGCTCCATATTCCTGATGTACTCCTCCTGTAGAATGAAAGAGAGAGATGCGTAGGTTAGCATTGGTCTTCCAGGGACCTCTCATGGTTATGTGTGTGGCTCCCGCTCCGTCTCAGGGCCGCATAATGCATGCCGGAGAGTGCTGGCCATCAGTTGGATGTGCGCTGCAAGGCTGCCCAAGACCCCATCCACCTCCAACCCTCTCCATCGGATCAACTGGCGGCAGCTTTGCCCACTGGACTGCATGCTGTGCTCTCAGCTCAGGCATTCTCCTAACCCACATTGCAAAGCTGTGCTGTTAGCTTGAACCATGGGGTAGACTGGTCCAAAACTTAATGAAGACATTGTAAGGGGCTGCAGGCACCTCCGCCAGTGACTGCTCCATGGCCAGCTTTTGCAAGGAGATTGTACAACTTGCCCAGTTGTTCAATTGTTCCGCAGCCCACTAAAACCCTCATGAATTTGCAGCCTTTGCCCAAGGGTACAAAGTTCAGGAGCATTTGGTGGCACTTTCAAGCCATGGTGTTGGTTGCGTGGGCAGAAAAGCTAGAGGTTTGACTCCCAAGCATGTCAGTGTAGGTGTGCCTAAACTGTCCCAGCCATGGAAGAATGCTGCAAAGTTTCTCTAATGCGTGGCCACTTCCCTCTCTCACAGCCCCCACCCCCCTCTCAACCACATGTGCTTATACACTGTCATCAGACTGTGCTGCCTTGGCACCCCCCCAACTCACCCCAACCACAGTGCAACCCTTGCCCTGGCATCGTAGTAATGGCCAGCTGAGATAATGTGACTTGCCTGTGTCCTTGCCTGAATGTGCGATGCCTCTTCCTCGAAGTCAAATGGACGACCCTTGCGAGTGCTGTGCAACATTAGTTCCCCTTGAAGTTCAGCCTTGCGAGGTGCACGCTTTTTAAATACTGTTGTGCAACATGGCACACCGACATGCCTGGATATCCAGCACTGGGGGATGATTCTGGCAAGCAGGGCTTACAATTAGATGCAAATATATTAAAATGACTCTCCTGACATCCAGCGGCGTGAAACATGCCATTGACGGTGGAGCGAACGATTGCAAATTGGTTTCACAATGGTGTACAATGGATTTTTGGCCTTTTTGCCTTATTATCTGCTCATGCCCGCCATGACACCTGACGCCAAGGGGGGCAGAAAATTCACTTGCCACAGTTTTGCATTTTCACATAATCCGTCAGTAGCTCTTTGAAATTTTATGCTTCCATCTACAATGCTACTTAAATTTCTGTCATCAGCAAATTTGAATATCTGACTTTTCGATTCCATTGCCTAAGTCATCAATAAATGTGGTGAACTGTTAAGGCCCCAACACAGCTCCTTGCAGGATACCACTTGCTGCAACTGGGAGACCCACACATTGTCCTTGCCCTCTGTCTCCTGCCACCAGCTTATCTAGTTCTCATTGCGAAATAGAAGAACTCTATTTTGTTTTTAATTTATTTTTCTAGAAATCTGAGTTTTTAGCTTGTTCTCGAACAGGAAGACTAATATATTATTACTCAAGTGAAACTTACAGTGAGTTTGCAGAGTCACAGAGGAGGTTGCGATTGGTTTTGTGGTGCCTGAGCCCAAGTCAACTTCTGCCAAGCAGGTGTACTCCTGTCCATCATCTGACATACTTGCAGTGAAACTGAAGACATTCCTCAATCTTTTATCTTCATCTGGGAAACCTGTTTCTTCTGTGAAATTACTCTGAATTATCTCTCTCCCTCTCAGCCATGTGAGTATAAGTTTATTGTTTGGATAGACTCTCGGACCAGTGCACTCCAGACTATATGTTCTGTTAACTTCCAGCACTTCAGGAGGTGGAGTAATGTTTATCTCTCGATCTGTTAAAGGAGAATCACAGTGAACAGAATGTCTGGATATTCATATTACTCTCTGCCCACATTCCAACATTAGCTTGTTTCTGAATTCAAATCTGCTGACAGAACTTCCTTCATTAGACAAGTGAACAGGACTGTGGCTCCCTATGGAGCAAAAATCATTAAATTTCCACCAAACTGAGACACATCTAGGGACAGTTCAAGTGCTATTCTGTGAAAGCTTCAACATCCTGAGATGACTTCTCCCTGCAAGGCAAAGGCAGGTTTTTTTGTACATGGAATATAAACAGATGATGGACATAGTAAAACTGTTGTTTCTTCACCTTGGCTTATTTCCAAAGGGTTTCACTACCTTCACTTGAAGGACTCTAAGGCCAGCTCAGTGATACACAATGAAATGATAGGATATGATCTTGCTACAAACTCTTAGACCTGGTATGCTTGCCTCACTTTCAATCGCTGAGTGTCCATTAACCCATTTGAGTTCAGGATCAAATTGTGTCTACATGTTCATCTGTTTTACACTACTCTGCAGCACAGTTCTGTATTTTACCAGCACCAGGCTACCTTAAATCAGACATGTTCTGGCTCTCCTTAAGGACCTTCTCCTGTCCCTATCTTCTTGTTATGTTAGAAGAAGAGTTTTCACTTACTGTATACCGTGACCACCACTTTCTTCTCCTTCATCTTTGATTCACAGAACACAGTGCATGGTGCTGCAAAATCCCATTCCTGGACACTCGGAAAATAGTCTGTGGACCAATTTCTGCTTTTTGTTCTGTTAGGATTTACGCCTGGTTTATATTCCACACTGAGCACTGGTTTTGTACATGTCGTACTGCAGTTCACCTGTAAAGAGCCTCCAAATTCAACAGCTGGGGGGTTTATGTTGATCAAAACCTCAAATCCAGTTACAACTGCTGCCAAGGAAACAAATCACAGTAACTACTGGAACATGGAGCCAATTCAAGGGAGGCCCTATTGAGACTAACTCCCTGAGGCAACAGCTCATTTGTAGAACAGTGCGTTTTGAATAAATATTCTAAGTACAAGCACAAAACCACTTACAGATCATTTCACTACTGCCAGCGTATCATCAGTAAAAATAATTCATTTATTACTTCCAAGCATATGTTGTAGTAGTTCTTAGTTTTTTTTTGAATTTTTGCTGTTCCTGAATTGTGCAATTATATACTAATCTGTGAATAAAATGGGGCGGAAGAAGAGTTAGAGGAGGAGACAAAGAAGAGGTTCAGTGAAAGACCAATAAACAGGAGGATAAAGGTAGAGAGAAAAACAGGAAAAAAGATGCATCTGAAAGAAAAACATTAGAGCAGCATAGAGAAAAGTAGAATTAAGAATAAAGGAACATTTAAGGCAGGAAGAGAAAATGAGATAAAAGAAAGGACTGGAACAAGAGAATGAGGGAAAAGTGAGAGGGAGCAAAGCGAGAGAGAGCCTGGAGAGGGATTAAAGAGAGGAGAGAGTGAGAGAATTGGGAGACAAATTATATCGACAAAAATAGGAGAAAAACATGAAAGGAGACAGAGGGAGAAATGTGAGATAGATAAACTGGAGAGGAGCGAAATAGAAGAAAGACTAGAGAGGGAAAGAAGCAGAGAGGAATCATACCACTGTGACATTTCACTTTTACAGAAACTACTCCAGGGCTGTCTGAGTAAGGCTGGCTGTTAGTTACAGACAGTACCCAATGTGTACGGTACATAGACAGAAGCTGACACTGAGATACACCTAAGTCTTAAGGCAAGGAGAAAATTATTTAAACTCCTACAATCCTTGAAATTCAACTATTTAGTCTGAGCAACAATTCGCTGTTAAGCAGTTCCTTTAATACTGATACTTACCTTGGATCCAGAAAGCCAGCACTGTAGGGATAATGTAACTATTCACTGCTCCCTTATCCATTGTAGCAGGGATAAGAAACATGGATGATTCAATTTCACAAACCTTCCCAGACAGTATAAGGCTGCCTCAGATATGTGCACCAGTGTAACCATAAGACCATAACTGAAGATTTCAACACGCCCAACGTTTTGTGGGAGGGTTTGTTGGTTGTGTGTTGTATATTTGATAACATTTTTATGTTATCTACAAGTATCACCCTTTGGTCCCTCAATGTGTACTAGATTACACCACAGCAAAAACAGCCAGTAAAGATGAGTGAAAAATCCAAACATTCAGAATGAGAAGGGTAATCCACTGACATGTAGGCACCAAATCACTTTAGACATTGTCCTGTCCATAGTTCACAGTATCAATGTCTGCAAATCTCTATCTTAATTTTCTTCTGATTTCAAAGATCATGGCTTATACCTCAACAGGTTCTTGTGGCCGGGTTTAGAAATTTAGAAACTTGAAAGAGGAAACATGCAGTTTCTGACATCAAAAAAATGTTGACAATCTCTCAAAACTTCATTAAACACTGCTTTTTGAAAATGGAAAACCTGGAGTATGGCACAGAAAGGTTAGAAGCTTTCAAACAACTATGTCTCCTTGACGTGGAGTCTAACTTGGCACAAAGCGCTGCTCAGATAGCGATCCATGGCTGAGAAATGTTCAGGTGAAGGCCCATGACTTTTGAGAGATGCTCAAGTGAAGACTCATGACCTTATGGAGATGGTCAGGTGGACATTTTTGGCTGTAGTGGAGTGCTGTTTTGGGCTGCAGGAGAGTGCTTGGTTTTTTGATTGAGGGAGTTTAAGGGTTAAATTATATCTAAAGTCTAGTCTTTCTTTAATTTAGCAATTAACTAAAAGTTGCTGTAAGAGTTGGAAGAAGGTGAGTTTTAGTCCAGCCGTAAAACAGGGCTCATACAGGCTCTGCTTGCAACTGCAAATAGTTAATTGGATAACCGGCAGAATCAGGTTTTCGGAGGCCAGGTTCAGAAGGTATAAAAATAGGCTAAAACAAAAACAGAATTACCTGGAAAAACTCAGCAGGTCTGGCAGCATCGGTGGAGAAGAAAAGAGTTGACGTTTCGAGTCCTCATGACCCTTCGACAGAACTGTCGAAGGGTCATGAGGACTCGAAACGTCAACTCTTTTCTTCTCCACCGATGCTGCCAGACCTGCTGAGTTTTTCCAGGTAATTCTGTTTTTGTTTTGGATTTCCAGCATCCGCAGTTTTTTTGTTTTTATAAAAATAGGCTATTTTATAATGCCGACTTTGCCTGCACTGGAGTGCTGTTTTGGGCTGTAGTAGGGTGCTTACATTGGAGTTTGGTGACAGGGTGTTTGGGGAGGAGGTACTCCTTTCCTTTTCTACCTTTACTCAGAGAGAAGAATGGTGGCCTTGGTAAGTAGGCGCTGGTGAGTAAATGAGAAAAGTGTAATATTTTTATCCAAGTAACCATACTTGGATTTAACTAAGAAGCACCAGAAATAAGGGAAATTTAGGGCCAATATAATAAATAATATAAATAATCCAAAGTAGAATACGTTAACACAAGTTAATGTAAGGGAAGTGGAATTAAGATATGGCAGGGCAGCTCAGTCAGGGCAGCATAAGAACATAAGAAATAGGAGCAGGAGAAGGCCATTTGGCCCCTCCAAACCTGCCCCGCCATTCAATAAGATCATGACTGATCTGCCCCAGGCCTCAGCTCCTCTTTCATGCCAGCTACCCATAGTCCTCAACTCCCTGATATTCCAAAAATGTACCTGCCTCCTCTTTAAATACTTTCAGTGATGAAGCCTGCACAATTCTCTGGGGTAGAGAATTCTAGACATTCACTACCCTCTGAGAGAAGAAATTCCTTCTCATCTCTATTTTAAATGAGTGTCCCCTTATTCTGTAACTATGTCCCCCAGTTTGAGACTCCCCTAGCAGTGGAAACATCTTCTCAACATCTACCCTGTCAAGCCCCCTCAATCTTGTACGTTTCAAAAAGATCACCCCTCACTCTTCTAAACTCTAATGAATAATGGCTTAAGCAGCTTAGCCGTTCTTGATAAGTGAACCCCTTGATCCCAGGAGTCAACCTAGTGATTTTCTTTTGAGCAGCCTCCAATGCCAGTATATCCTTTCTTAAGTACGGGGACCAAAACTGTACACAGTACTCCAGGTGCAGCCTCACCAGCACCCTGTACAGTTGTAACAAGACTTCCCTATTTTTAAACTCCAACCCCCTAGCAATACAGACCCAAATTCTACTTGCCTTCTTAATTACTTGCTGCACCTGCATGCTAACTTTTTGTTTCATTCACACGAATACCCAGGTCCCTCTGTGCTGCACTTTTTTGGAGTCTCTCTCATTTAAATAATAGCCTGCCTTTTGATTCTTCCTACCAAAGTGCATGACCTCACATTTTCCCACATTAAACCCAATCTGCCAAGTTTTTCCCCACTCACTCAACCTGTCTATATCCCCTTGCAGATTCTTTATGTCCTCATCACAACATGCCCTCCCACCTATTTTTGTATCAGCAGAAAATTTGAATACATTACACTCTGCTCCCTCTTCCAAGTCATTAATATAGATAGTAAATAATTGCGACCCTAGCACTGATGGTTGTGGCACTCCACTAGTTATGTCTTTCCAACCTGAAAAAGACCCATTAATCCCGATTCTATCTTCTGTGTGTTAACCAATCCTCAGTCCATGCTAATATATTACCCCAATAGCATGAGCTCCTATCATGTGCAATAACCTTTTATATGGCACCTAATTGGTTGCCTCTGGAAATCCAAATATGCTACATCTACCCTTAACAATTCTGCTTGTTATATCCTCACAGAACTCTAGCAAATTTGTCAAACATGATTTCCCTTTCCACAAAACCATGTTGACTCTGTTTGATTGCGTTAAGCTTTTCTAAATGTTCTGTTATTTCTTCCTTAATAATGGACTCTAGCATGTTCCCAATGACAGATGTTAGGCTGACTGGCCTATAGTTTCCTGCTCTTTGTCCCCCTCCCTTCTTGAACGGGACGCGACATCAGTTTTCCAATTCTTCCTGCACTTTAGATCAGTAGACGCCGCTTTTGCCTTCCTTTCCACACCGTCACTGAGAGATATCAACTGCCTGTCACACAATCTGTGCCAAGGCTGGGCACGGGAGGGGTGAGACTGAGACAGGACTCGGGGGTTGCGGCGGGAGTCAAGGAGCAAAGCGGAAGAGTAAATGGCTGTCTGGTTGCTGTTCAAATATGGCGGCAGACATCAGAGTCTATGAGGTGACGGCAGGGCAAGCCACTTCCTGTCTGCCCTGCCATGAGATTCGATAAGCTCCTTACAACTGCATAATTAATGAGCTGAACAGAGCAAGATCTTGTGTGTTCTGCCACCCTGCCCTCCAGTGGAGGTCACTCTGGCTTTTGCTTATGCCACTGAACTTAATCTCCGGAATGGAAAATTCTGCTCAATATTTCAGACTGAAGTAGTCCCAGAAGTGTATGAAATGCTGAATTATTTGCTTGCACATGCTAAGCCACGAGATACAGCACTGTCGGCCATTTTGTGTAATCTTGAGCAGCACTACAATCCCAAGCTATTGGAGATTGCCGAAAGCTTTGTTTTTGGAACCAGGAATCAGTTGCTCAATGAGGACATTGGAGACTTTACTGTGGCTCTGAAAAACCTGTCCATCATTGTAATTTTGGAGAATTTCAAGAGAGTGCTGAGACAGGTTTGTGCGCTGTTTGAAAGTGAATATATTTGCATTAAGTTGCTAACATTGCCAAAGTTAATTTTTGTCGCAGCTTTGCCAAACAGTATTGTCAATGATGGAATGTGACTTGAGGGAATTCAGAGTTAACAACCACCAGTCACCTGCTGAAGGAAATAAACTGCAGCTGAATAAGCAGAAAGCCCTAATGACAGCAGTTAGTAGCAGCAGATGTACTAAAAAGTACTGTTACCAGTGCATAGACCAACAGTGGACACAGAATTACTTGTTTATGAAGACAGCTACTAAAAGGGTCATCTTGCCAAAGCATGCTGAAAGAATGTAAATTGGAGGAAACACTGGCTGGAGGAAACGGCAGTCACTGCATATGTTTGTTGAACAGCAACAGGTTGTTGAGGGGTCAGTTGAGATCCATGCGATCCAAAGCACAAGAATGTCCAGTGGAAATTCACAAAGCATCGTGGTGCAAGTAGCGATGGATGGAGCTCCAGTAAACATGGAAGTTGACACAGCAGCATCAGTCAGCATGATTCCTAAATCGCTACACTGACAAAGTTGAGTCAGCATCATCTGGAGAAATCATGCATGGGATTATGAAATTATGGGGGAGAGAAAATCCCCATAATGCGAAGTGTGTCGGTGCCAGTCACATATAAGGAGCAAAATTGCTCATCATTACTGTGAAGGGAGGAAAAACAGTCTTGTTGGGAAGAAACTAGTTAGTCGTACTTAAGTTTAATGGGGGAAGGCTTTGTCACATAGGTGCGAAATTCACAAACTGATGTGATTGCAAAGATCCTCAAATGGTTAGTGAAACTGACAAACTGATTCAAGGTTATAAGGTCAATGTACGGGTCCAGGGGAACAGAACCCCAGTTTATTGCACACCTCAACCAGCATCCTCTGCTCTTAAAAAGAAGAGCAAGAACTGAAAAGACCTGAAACTGAGAACATTTTTTCGAAAGCAGAACAGAGTTAATTGGGCTACTCTCGTAGTGGTAATACCAAAGTCAGATGGTAAGAATATGTGGGGATTACAAGGTAACTGTAAATCTGGTACTGGAATATAATCCACCCGAAACTTTGCCTAACGTGGAGGATCTGTTCACAATGTTGTCAGGAAGCCAGAATTAGACCTGACAAATGTCTGTTTGCAACTTGAGTTAGATGATGAGTGTAGGTCATATTTGACTATTGATACATACTTGGATCTATTTTAACATAAGCAAAATATGTTGTTGCTGGAGATCTGTGGCTATTTCAGTTTCAAAGGCTCCCATTTCTTCAACCCCTGGAATTTTTCAAGGGGGAATGAACCAAATTTCTCAAGGAATTCAGGGAGTAATGTGCTATTTGGGTGACAAACTTATTTCAGCTCCAAAAAGGCAGACCCATGATGACAGGTTGAACAAGGTGCTCCAATGTTTGGAAAAGCATGGAGTTCGGGCAAGGGCACAAATGTGAAATGTTTCAAAACTCTGTCGAGTACTTGGGTCACAGGGTGGGCAAAAATGAGTTTCATCCTACCAAGAGTAAGGCTCAAGCAATAAGAAATGTGTCACACCCCAAGAATATCTTTGAGCTCAGTTCATTTTGGTCTTAGTGAATTACTGTGGTAAATTCATACCAAATTTGTCAACCTATTGCACTGATTCCATGAACTCTTGAGGAAGGGTATTCCGTAGAATTGCACAAGGGAGTGTGACAAAGCATTTCAGTTATGTAAAAGGAAATTGGTAGATGGTACAATGATTGTATGTTCGTATGACCTATAATATACAAAACAGGAGTGGGAGTAGATCATTTGGCCCCTCAAGCCTGCTCTGCCATTCAATAAGATCATGGCTCATCTGCGTGTGTTTCGTTTTCCTCATTCCCATCTACTCCCAATAATCTTTGATTCCCTCGTCTAACGAGAATCTATCTACCTCTGCCTTAAAAATATTCAGTGACCCCGCCTCCACCGCTTTTGGAGGCAGAGAGTTCCAAAGTCGCACAACCCTCTGAGAGAAAACTTTCTCCTCATCTCTGTCCTAAAAGGGCAACCCTCAATTTTAAGAGTGTACCCTATTTCTGGACTCACCCACAAGAGGTTTCCCTTTCCATGTCCATCTTGTCAATACTGTTCAGAATCTTAAATACTACAATCAAGTCACCCCTCACTCTTCTAAACTCCAGTAGAAACAAACCCAGTCTGTCCAATCTTCCCTCATTAAACAACCACAGTATCACAGTAACTTTACAGTGCAGAAGAAGGCCATTTGGCCCATTGAGTCTGCATTGGCTCTCTGAAAGAGCATTCCATCTAGTCCCACTCCCCTGCCTTATCTCCATAATCTTGCACATTCTCTCTTTTCAGGTAGCAATCCAATTCTCTTTTGAATACCTCGATCGAACATGCCTCCACCACTCTTTCAGGAAGCTTGTTCCAGACTCCAATCGCCTTCTGAGTGGAAAAAAAATTTCCCCACGTTGCATTTACTCCTTTTCCAATTATTTTGAATCTATGCCCTCTAGTCCTTGGTGTTCTCTTGAGTGGGAACAGTTTCTCACTATTTACCCTGTCCATGCCCCTCAGGATCTTGAATACCTCTATCAAATCTCCTTGCAGCCTTCTTTTCTCCAAGGAAAAGTGACCCAACCTCTCCAACCTAGCCTCATGGTTACAGTTCTTTATCCCTAGAATCATTCTTGTGAATCTCCTCTGTACTCTCTCCAATGCCTTCACATCCTTCCTCAAGTATGGCGACCAGATCTGAACACAGTACTCCTGATGAGGCCTAACTAGTGTCTTATACAATTTCAACATGACCTTCCTACTGTTGTACTCAGTGCCTCTATTAATAAAGCCTAAGGTGCTATATACTTTATTAACTGCTCTCTCAACATGCCTTGCCATCTTCAATGACCTATGTATGTATACACCGAGGTCCCTCTGTTCCTGCACCTCCTTTAGAGGCTCTCCTTTTATTTTATACTGTCCCACTATATTCTTCCTGCCAAAATGAATCACCTCACACTTCTCTGCATTGAACTTCATCTGCCACCTGTCTGCCCAACCCACTAACATGTCTGTGTCCTTATGAAGTTCAAGACTATCCCCATCACAGTTGACAACATTTCCAATCTGTGTCATCTGCAAATTTTGAAATGATGCCCTGCACACCACAGTCTAGGTCATGAATATATATCAGGAAGAGTAAGGGTCCCGACATTGACCTTTTGGGAACTCTACTACAAACCTTCCTCCAATCTGAAAAACAACCATTTATCACTATTCTCTGTTTCCTGTCACTCAGCCAATTTCTTATCCAAGTGTCTACTTTCCCTTTTATTCCATGACCTAGAATTTTGCTCACAAATCTTATGTGGCACTGTATCAAATACCTTTTGAAAATCCACACACACCACACCAACAGCATTTCCCTTATCAACCTTCTCTGTTACCTCCTCAAAATTCCAGCAAGTTAGTTAAACATGATTTTCCCTTAATTAATCCAAGCTGGCTTCCCTTAATTCTTAATTATCCTGCAATTTTCTAAGTTACTATTGATTTTATCCTGCACTATAGTTTCCAGAAGTTTCCCTACCACTGAGGTCAAACTGACTGGTCTGCAGTTGCCAAGTTTATCCTTACACCCCTTTTTGAACAAGGGTATAGCATTTGAAATTCTCCAGTCCTCTGGCTCCTTCCCTTGTGCCTAAGGAAGATTGGAAGATCATCAGTAGTGACTCCCACTTCCCTCAGTACCCTTGGATGCATCTCATCCAGTCCTGGTACCTTATCAATTTTAAGTAAAGATAGCCTTTCCAACACATCTTCCTCTCAATTGTAAGTTCTTCTAGTGTACCAGTTACTCCTTCTCTCATCTTGGCCTGGGTAGGATCTTCTTCATTTGTAAAGACAGATGCAAATTACTTGTTTAACATCTCCACTATATCTCCAGCCTCCACATGCAAGTCCCCCTTTTTGTCCCCAATTGGCCCTACTTTCTTTTACCACCCTTTTATTATTTACATGCTTATAGAAGATCTTTGGATTCCCTTTTATGTTCACTGCCAGTCTCTTTTCATGCTCTCTCCTTGCTTTTCTTATTAGTTTCTTCACCTCTACCCTGGTCCTTCTCTATTCAGCCTGATTCTCTATTGTATTTTCTTCTGGATATCTGTTGTACGGGCATTCTTCCTTTTCCTCTTTACCTTGATCTCTCTTGTCATCCAGGGCACTCTGGATTTATTTGTCCTACCTTTCTCCTTCAAGGGAATTTACCTTGACAATTTTTCTTTGAAGGTGGCCCATTGTTCAGCCACTGTCTTTTCTGCCAACATTTGATTCCAACTCACTCAACTCAGATGCATTCTCATCCCATCGAAGTTGGCTTTCTCCCAATTAATTATCCTCGCTCTGGATTGTTCCCTGTCCTTCTCCATGATTAACCTAAACCTTAGGATACAATGGTCACTGTTCCCTAGAGGCTCTCCCACTGATATTTGATCCACTTGGGCCAACTCACTCCCCAGAATCAGGTCAAAAAGTGCATGTTCTCTCATTTTTACATTTCTAGTTAGCTTCCTCTCATAATCTAATTTCTTTCTCCTGATTTAACCTTTTAGTCACCCTCTGCCGTTCTTTATATTCTGTCCAATCACCTGTCTTGCCACTCATCTTTGCGGAGTTGTATGTTTTTTCCTTAAGTTTGATGCTTTCCTTAACTGCTTTAGTTAACCATGGATGATGGGTCCTCCCCTTAGAATTTTTCTTTATAGTAGGAATGTGCTTATTCTGAATACTGAGATATCCCCTTAAGTGTCTGCCACTGCTTCTCTATTGAATATCCCCTAGCCAGTTCACTTCAGCTAGCTCAGCTTTCATGCCCACATAGTTGTTCTTATTTAAGTTTAAAATACTAGTCTTAGACCCACTTTTCTCCCTTTCAAACTGGATGTAAAATTCAATTGTATTGTGGTCCCTGCTACCTTTATTCTGAGGTTATTAATTAATCCGGTCACATTACACAATACCACATCTGACATAACCTGCTCTCTGGTTGGTTCCAGAACATGCTACTCTAGAAACTATCTCAAAAGCATTCTAAGTACTCCTCATCCAGGCTATTGCCTACTGTCAATCTGATTTTTCCAGTTTTTATGTAGATTAAAATCATCCATAATTATTGCCGTTCCTTTATCATAAGCACCCAACATTTCTTCTTGTATACTTTGTCCTACATTATGATTACTGCTAGGGGCCTGTAGACAATTCCCACTAATTACTTCTTTCCCCTACTATTCCCCATCTCCACCCAAACCATTTCAACCGTGTCCAAATAGAGTTAGCTAGCATGTGATGCCGCTCAGAGTAGGTGCAGTGATCTCTCATATGTTGGATAATAGTGAGGAGCGATCAATTCATTTGCCTCATGTATCCTCCGTGCCACTGAGTGAAATTATGTTCAAATTGAATCACAGAATCACACAGTGCAGAAGAGGCCCTTTGGCCCAACGAGTCTGCATCGACATGTGAGAAACACCTGACCTACCTACCTAATCCCATTTACCAGCACTTGGCCCATAGCCTTGAATGTTATGACGTGCCAAGTGCTCATCCAGGTACTTTTTAAAGGATGTGAGGCAACCGCCTCCACCACCCTCCCAGGCAGTGCATTCCAGACCGTCACCACCCTCTGGGTAAAAATGTTTTTCCTCACATTCCCCCTAAACCTCCTGCCCCTCACCTTGAACTTATGCCCCCTTGTGACTGACCCTTCAACTTAGGGGAACAGCTGCTCCCTATCCACCCTGTCCATGCCTCTCATAATCTTGTACTCCTCGATCAGGTCACCCCTCAGTCTTCTCTGCTGCAACGAAAACAACGCAAGTCTATGAAGGCCTCTTTTCATAACTTAAATGTTTCATCCCAGGCAACATCCTGGTGAATCTCCTCTGCACCCCCTCCAGTGCAATCACATCCTTCCTATAATGTGGTGACCAGAACTGCACACAGTGCTCCAGCTGTGGCCTCACCAAGGTTCTATACAACTCCAACATGATCTCCCTACTTTTGTAGTCTATGCCTTGATTGATAAAGGCAAGTGTCCCATATGCCTTTTACACTACCCCACTAACATGCCCCTCTACCTTCAGAGATCTATGGACACACACATCAAGGTCCCTTTGTTCCTCAGAACTTCCTAGTGTCATGCCATTTATTGAATACTTCCTTGTCAAATTACTCCTTCCAAAGTGTATCACCTCACATTTTTCAGGGTTAAATTCCATCTGGATCTTATCTGCCCATTTGACCATCCCGTCTATATCTTCCTGTAGCCCAAGTCACTCAACCTCACTGTTAACCACCCGGCCAATCTTTGTGTCATCCACAAACTTAGTAATCCTACCCCCCTCCCCCCCCGCCACATGGTCATCTATGTTGTTTATATAAATGAGCAATAATAAGCACAGATCCCTGTGGTACGCCACTGGACACTGGCTTCCAGTCACTAAAGCATCCTTCTGTCATCACCCTCTGTCCCCTACAACTAAGCCAATTTTGAATCCACCTTATCAAATTACCCTGTATCCCATGTGCTTTGCTGAAATCCATATAAACTACATCAGCTGCACTACCCTCATCTACACACCTGGTCACCTCCTCAAAACATTCAATCAAATTTGTTAGGCATGACCTTCCTCTGACAAAGCCATGCTGACTATCCCTGATCAAACCTTGCCTCTCCAAGTGTAGATATATACTCTCCTTCAGAAACTTACCCAATAGATTTCCTACCACTGACGTGAGACTCACTGGCCTGTAGTTCCCTGGCTTATTTCTACAACCCTTCTTAAATAGTGGAACCACATTAGCTGTTCTCCAGTCCTCTGGTACCTCTCCCGTGGCCAGAGAGGAATTAAAAATTTGGGTCAGAGGCCTTGCGATCTCTCCCTTGCCTCCCTCAGCAGTCTGAGACACAAATCATCCGGACCTGGAGATTTGTCCACTTTTAAGCCTGCCAACACCTCCAATACCTTGTCACTCCCTATATCAATTTGCTTAAGAACCTCATATTCTCTCTCCCTGAGTTCGATATCTTCATCCTCATTCTCTTGGGTGAAGACAGACGTGAAGTATTCATTCAACACTCTAACGATGTCCTCTGGCTCCACCCATAGATTTCCCCCTTGGTACCTAATTGGCCCCACTCTTTCCCTGGTTATCCTCTTCCCATTGATATACTTGTAGAATATCTTGGGATTTTCCCTACTTTTAGTAGCCAGAGCTTTCTCATATCCCCTCTTTGCTCTCCTAATTGCTTTCTTAAGCTCCACCCTGCACTGTCTGTACTCCACGAATGCCTCCGCTGATTTGCTTCCCTTGTACCTGCTTTTTCTTCTCATCGTATCCTTAATATCTCTGGTCATCCATGGTTCGCTGGGCTTGTTACTCCTTCCTATCACCCTAGAGGGAACATGTTGAGCCTGTACTCTCCCCATTTCCCTTCTGAACACTCCCCACTGCTCCTCTGTAGATTTCCCCGCAAGTAGCTGTTCCCAGTCTACCTTGGCCAGATCCTGCCTTATTTTACTAAAATCCCCACTCCTCCAATCCAAAACATTTTTTTTGCAACTTGTCTATTTCTTTGTCCATAACAAGCTTAAATTGTACCATGTTGTGGTCACTATCACTAAAATGCTCCCCCACCACCACCTCAGCCACCTGTCTGGATTCATTCCCCAGAATTAGGTCCAGCAATGCACCGTCCCTTGTAGGACCCTCTACATATTGACCTAAAAAGTTCTCCCGTACACATTTCAAGAAATCCACTCCATCCAAGCCCTTAACACTACGTCTATCCCAATTAATGTTGGGAAAGTTGAAATCACCTAATATAATTACCCTATTGTTATTGTTTTTACACACCTCCACAAATTGTGCACATATTTGCTCTTCAATTTCCCACTGACTATCTGGGGGTCTATAATAAACACCCAACAACGTGGTTGCCCAATTTTTATTCCTAAGCCCCACCCACACAGCTTCATTTGATGCCCCCTCCAAGATATCATCTCTCCTTACTGCAGTAACTGACTCCTTAACTAATAATGCAATGCCTCCTCCTCTTTTACCCCCTCCCCTATCTCACCTGAAGATTCTATATCCCGGAATGTTGAGCTGTCAATCCTGCCCCTTCCTCAACCACGTCTCAGTAATGGCTACTATATCACAATTCCACATGTCAATCCTCACCCTTAACTCATCCGTTTTACTTGTAATACTCCTGGCATTAAAGTAGAGGCCATCCAGCCTTACCTTATTCCATTGAAAATTAATGTAGCTGTACTCCCTCTGACTTGATTGTTTTACTGTATTATGATGTGTCCCTATTCTGCTAACATTCTGTGTCCCCTCCCCTTGCCGAATTAGTTTAAACTCCTCCCAACAGCACTAGCAAACCTGCCTGCAAGGATGTTAGTCCCACTCTGGTTCAGGTATAGACCGTCCCACTTGTACAGGTCCCACCTTCCACAGAAATGGTCCCAGTGATCCAGGAAGCTAAAACCCTCCCTCCTGCACCAACTCTTAAGCCACGTATTCATCTGTATTATTTTCCTGTTTCTGAGCTCGCTAGAATATGGCACTGGGAGTAATCCAGAGATTATAACCCGAGAGGTTTTGCTTTTCAGTCTACTGCCTAACTCCCTGAATTTTTGATGCAAGATCTCATCCCTCTTTCTACCTGTGTCATTGGTAGCAACGTGTACCAGGATCTCTCCCTTATCACCCTTCCCCTTCAGGATGCCCTGCAGCTGTTCAGTGACATCCCGGACCCTGGCACCCAGGGAGGCAGCACACCATCCTGGAGTCACGTTGACGGCCACCATAGCGCCTATCTGTTCCCCTGACTATAGAGTCCCCTTTTACTATTGCTCTTCCTCTCTTCCTCCCCTCCTGTACAGACAGGCCGCTTGTGGTGCCAGAAGCTTGGCGCTGTCTGCGCTCCCTGGAGGAACCAGCGCCCTTATCAGCCTCCAAAATGGAATACCGATTTGCAAACAGGACCCTAGGGGACTTCTGAACCTGCCTGTTTCTCTTGGACTGCCTGGTGGTCACCCATTCCCTTCCTTCCTCAAGTTCCTTCAGCTGCGGTGTGACTGCATGAAGAATTATCTGATTTTTGGAGTAAGAAGATTTCTTAAATGCATATATGGTCATAATTTTATGACTGAAACTGATCATAAGCCACTGATGGCTATTTTGAATCAAAAACCTCTAGTACCCACTTTAGTTGCAGCCTGAATGCAGACAGAGATAGACTTTGATTTTTTCTGCTTATTAGTACAACAGAAGATTGGAAGATTACTGCAAAGTCTAGATTACCACCTCCAGTGGTAATTACCAGAATTACTGCCCAACAGGGAGGATGTATTTTTCTTTTCACATGTAGATGAGTTGCCAGTGACAACAGATGACATTGATAAAACAACTCAGTGACCCTGTATTGGCAATGGTATATGACTATATTGCAAATGGGTGGCCACCACAGATACTGGATTTAGAAATTAGGCTACTTTTTACGCATATGAATGTGTTGTCCATTGATAAAAGTTGTTATATGTGGAGCTAGAGTCGTAATTTCCGAAAGGTGCAGATCACACTTGCTGTGGGATCTTCATGATCCACATTTAGGGATGAATTTGGAAAAGCATCTAGCAAGAAGCTTTCTTTGGTGACCAGAGTTAGATAAGGACACAGGAGACACAGTGTAGAGCATGCCAAACTGCAGAAAAGAAGCCGCCATTAGTACCTTTACAACCATGGAAATAGCCAGCAAGAGTGTGGCAGAGGTTGCACATGGATTTTGCAGAATTTGAATGTCAACAGCTATTCATTGTGATAGCCATTCTAAATGGGTTGAGGGGTTTCCAATGAGTTGAAGAACAACTAACAAAACTCTAGATATTTTGGATAGTTTGTTTGCTGCTTATGGGTTCCAGAGGAAATTGTGTCTGACAACAGACCTCAGTTTTGTCCAGAAGCGTTTGTAAAATTTGAGAATGAACGGGGTAAAACAGAGTTCCACCATATCAGCTTGCTTCAAATGGAGTAGCAGAGTGCACAGTACAAATTAAGCGTCCTCTCCTTAAGAAAACATTAAGATAATGCTAGATACAACTTAGAAGTATCAGTTGTTATTGAATCTCAAACTGGCAATTTTTTTGTTTTTTTAAATATTTATTTTTAAAATTATTCGTCATTTTTAGCCCATCCCTAATTGCCCTTATTCAGACTCTTATTAAGAGTCAACCACATTGCTGTGTGTCTGGAGTCACATGTAGGCCAGGTAAGGATGGCAGTTTGCCTACCCTAAAGGGCATTGTAAACCAGATGGGTTTTTACAACAAATGACAATGGTTTTATGGTCATCATTAGACTTTTAATTCCAGAATTTTTATTCCATTCAAATTTTACTGTCTGCTGTAGGATTCAAACCTGGGTCCCCAGAGCCCCCTGGCTCTCTGGAATACTAGTCCAGTGACATTAACACCCACTATTGTAACACATTCCACACTACTTCTTCCTTAAACGACAGCCTAGATTTTAATTGCTAAAGCCAAATTTAGCACAATCAGTATGTAAGGAACATGCCTTTTTATTTTCTGCTGGACTGTGGATTATAATTACAATGGTTGCAGTTTGAAGGACATGTCCACTGGAGCAGGATGAGAGGTATATACAATGTGGCAACCCTGGAGCAGTGTGCCATGAAAGGATGGTGCCTGAAAGGAGTCCAGGACCAAGGGAGCTGCCTGGCAACAGCATTTTAATTGGCGCCTGACTGGGTTTTGTGAGAGAGCAGTGCAGTAAGCTCCGAGTCTTGAAAGGAACAAGACCTAAAACCTCTTTCTCCTGTCTGTGTGGAAGATTCCAGTAATTCCACAACACAGATCTCCTGGCCTGCAAAGAGAAAACACCATAAAATCTCTCTTCCTCACATCTCTATAACCTGCTGTCTCTTTGAGGAAATCCTTATAAAAGGGAAAAGGGGAACCACTGTTAGACATTGAAAAGCAAATTCTCAACCAATGAACTAAATACTGAAAAGTGCTGGAAGACCACCTTGTGTTATCAACAAAAACTGAAAGGAATTTGGAAGACATCGATCAAAATCAACCCAGCGAATCCTGTACTCCAAATTGGTGCTATTGAACTGTTTTATCCCACCCTTAATCCATGTTTTTGATCATCTTATGTGTCTTGTTTGTGCATGTATAGGGATTTAAGAAGGGGCTCGAGTTTAAGTTGTAGAGTTAGAAATTAGCAGTTCATATTTCTTTCTTTTACCACTGGTTAACGACAGTTTGTTCAATAAACAGCTGCTAACCTTAATTAAACAGGTGGAATTGGGGCAATCTGGTGGTTTGGTCAAACATTTTACATTTGTTGCGACTCGTGGAGCAGTGAGGCTTGATATTACAGCACACTATCCCCACTGAGTTGTGACAAGTAGTATAGGAACAATCTAGGCAGAAAGAGAGTCATGATAGGGGTGGAATGAGAGAAAGAAATCTGAAGTTGAACCAGAAGGTTAAGGTAAGAGAACATCATCGTTATCGGTGATTGAAGTGGCTACTAGGAAGAGTTGTGAAAATATGTGGTCCTCACACATACTTGAGTCAAGATGTTTGGTAGTGGAAATATTAGATTAGTACATATAGATCATGTTTTACCTTCAGACATTCACGGAGAAGAAGAAAGTTGGGAAGAATCAAATGAGCCGGATGAATTGGATAGCTGGGATGTGAGTAGAATACCAACCAGTTCAGATCCGAGTCAGAGTCAGGCAGGCATGTATGATGAAGTGAAAATTCAATTGAAGGCCAAGGTCAAAATGAGTCTTTGTTGGAGAAAACTTCTCCTCAGATTTAGGCCCAGATGGGTCATGGTCCTTCCAGTTCTGAAAGGTCAAAGGCGGTATCCTCTTAGGTATAGAAACCCAGTGGTTAAGTTGGATTTGTAAATAAAATCAAGAAATGTATATAAATTGTTTGGATTTTGAAGTTTTGTGTAACTTTTTCATTGAGGGAGGAGTGTAATAGCATCCTCTTGTGGCCATTTGTGTATTTATGTATATATCATCGAACTGGAATGAACTAGTTTTCAGTTGATAAAAACAAAAAAACTGCGGATGCTGGAAATCCAAAACAAAAACAGAATTACCTGGAAAAACTCAGCAGGTCTGGCAGCATCGGCGGAGAAGAAAAGAGTTGACGTTTCGAATCCTCATGACCCTTCGACAGAACTTGAGTTCGAGTCCAAGAAAGAGTTGAAATATAAGCTGGTTTAAGGTGTGTGTGTGGGGGGCGGAGAGATAGAGATACGGAAATCTTGTCGCAGAGAGGAACAGAACTTCTTCAAGGAGGTAGGCATTTCTTGAAGAGCAGTGGCAGTCAATTAAACACAGAGATAAAAACAAAAAAACTGCGGATGCTGGAAATCCAAAACAAAAACAGAATTACCTGGAAAAACTCAGCAGGTCTGGCAGCATCGGCGGAGAAGAAAAGAGTTGACGTTTCGAGTCCTCATGACCCTTTCAGTTGAGTACTTCAGATTCCATGTGCTGCACAATGTCTCTTTAGAGCTTGGCCTAAATAGCCAAGTGGTTATGGTACTGGGCTTGTAACCCTAAGATCAAGAGTTCAAATCTCACAATGGCAAACTATGAAACTTCATCTGAATAGGAGCAGATGGAAACTGGTTTGTACTCGAAAGAGTTACAATGTCTCTTTACTGTACTGCAAAGATATCACACTGTGCGTTTCTCCCTCTGTTTTATTATTTTTTTGCTCTTTGTTCTTTTACCCATATTTTCTTCTAAACACTTTCCATGTTGTCCAGGCATGGTACCTTAGCATTCCCTCCAGTTCACATGTTTAACATGTGCACCTCAGACAGAGGTTATTAAGTTAGTCCTGACTTACTGAGTCCCATTGTCACACACTGACATTCTGACTGAGATGGTGTCTACTGTATGGCTTTACCACCAATTTTTGTCTGACAAGACCCTTTTGTGTTTTCATTTGCTCTATTTGAATTGTTAGATCGCTAGAAACAATATATATTCTGTTTGAACCTCCCTGTGAAATTCCTATTTGAAACATAGCCATTTTGAAGTAGTTGGGCTGAATTTTCACCTAGGAATGGGGAAATGAGTCAGGCCATTTCCCGATTTTTGGAAACCCAAACCATTGCCTCTGTAATACCCACCATATTTTCATCTCCTGGAGATGCGGCTGAGTAGGGTTTAGGTTTTCTGAATCCAGGGGCAGTGGCTGAGGAGTGAGTGTAGAGGTGGACTGGTTAGAAGTCCCGCCGTGGTTTACTCAGACATTGGCCCAACTCTCCAATATAATTTCTAGGTCTCCTAAGTCCCCTTTCACCACCCCCCCACCCCCATCCATCCCTTGTCCCCTCATACCTCTCATGGATTCTCATGTATCCTCCATAGCCACTCACCCAGTATCCATTGTGGGCACACCTCAGGAGCTATGGTTTTGAAATGAGTATTCAAAAAAACACTTTAACAATCTAATACAGCTGTCATTCAAACATGCTTCATACTGAAAAAAAAACTCATTCATAAAAGCCAATCAAAAAACAAAATCCCTCAAGTGGTCAATATGTTGTAAAACCAAGCACTTAACTCCTTTAATAATCTCTCAAAACTGTCAATCAAATACAAATAAAGCTCCCAACTGTGATGAGGCTCTGGAGTTTTTGAAACAATCCAATATTCAACCCACCTATCAAAACAAACTCTTCAAAATGTAAACAATGAGATCTATTTGTTACAGCCAGGATGGGAGGAGTGTTTGAATTATCACACCCCAATACTCCGCAGGCCGTACCATTTAATTTTTTCACCGACATGGCCAATTATTTATCTATACCTCTCTTACCCAAAAGTAAAGAGACTCTGACCAGGCTTCTTTCAAAAGTTCAATGATTCATTTATTTTAATACAAAACTTCTTTTAACAAGTTGCAAGTACTGATTAACACACAATTGTAATTGGGAAGTATAACTATCTATCTCTTCCTAAAGAAATCTTCCAGCACACACAGACAAACAAAGGACCAACAGAGAGAGGCTCTCTCCTGGGCTTTGGAGGATGGGTGTCATAAACTAAAGGATAAAGTCTGCAGGGTCTTGACGCTGTCAATCTGGAGTTCTCTCGTGTCCCGGTGGATGCCTGGAAGTTCCTATTATTGGTCTCAGTTTTGCATGTCCAAATGCTGACTAGTTTCTCTCAGATGGGGGTTCTCTGGCTACAGGTTGATAGCCATCCACAATTTCAGGCAAGGTAGAGAGAGGGAGCCAGTTGAGGTAGTCTTCCTTCCTCAGCTTGTTCTCCAACGAGGCTGCCTTCAAAACAAGCAGGCTCACAACTTAAGTTATTTCCTTCTCTCCCATGTAATTGCCTTTTTTTCTCCCTGATTGACATTATTTAAAGTGCTTTGCAGTTCAACACAAACAAACAACTCCTTCTGAAGTACTATATAGGTCAGGTGATTTCTTGGAAGAGGCCTGCTTGTTGACAGCTCTAAGGTGAACTTATGTCCTTTTTTTTAAAAAAAAAGCAGGTTAACATCCATATGTCAAGATCATGCCAAATTTTGTAAAAGCAAATTTCAGTCTTGAAAGATATTATTCTAACATCATGAAACTGATAAAAAGATGGCCCTTTTTTGAAGCTACACCAGATGTCCTGTCAATCAAAGCTGTCCAGCAGCATTTTCTTTCTAAGTAAAAGCTGCTAAATGTTTTTTGTTTCAAATTTAAAAGGACTCTGGGCATTTAAATCACTTCAGATCATTACATTAGCATTCCCAATCGGTATTTTCTTCAATTTTGAATGCATAATAGCATTTTTCCCAAAGGTAGAAGTACTCTAATGCATCTCAACATTTACACAATGGTGGCCAATGTAGTGGTCAAGTTACCTTTTCAGGACAGACTCCTATGCTTAATCACTGCAGTAGAAACACATCTGACTTGTAATACAGTATCTAATAATGGCATTTGAAGCTGTCAAACTATTTACTTTACCTGTCACAATGTTCTTGTGGGCTTTCCCCCAAGGTTCACAAACACTTACCTGCTGGGTTTTCAGGAGTGTTCCGAAACCTGCCCAAGTCATCAGAAATACTGGGAGGCAGAAAATACAGTTTCTCATGGGCCTTGTAACAGGATCACTGACGTCAGCAGACATACATGTGGTTTTGCAACCCACACTGTTCCTGATGCATAAAAGTCTATACGAAAATGACGTGGGGTCAGGAAATGCGCAGGAAATTCAAATTTGCTGCAAGGAAACAGTTTTTGCCATTAGCAAAACCATTCCTGCCTCCAGTATTGTTTACAAAAACAGAATTACCTGGAAAAACTCAGCAGGTCTGGCAGCATCGGCGGAGAAGAAAAGAGTTGACGTTTCGAGTCCTCATGACCCTTCGACAGAACTTGAGTTCGAGTCCAGGAAAGAGCTGAAATATAAGCTGGTTTAAGGTGTGTGTGTGGGGGGCGGAGAGATAGAGAGACAGAGAGGTGGGGGGGGGAGGTGTGGTTGTAGGGACATACAAGCAGTGATAGAAGCAGGTCATCAAAAGATGTCAACGACAATAGTACAATAGAACACATAGGTGTTAAAGTTAAAGTTGGTGATATTATCTAAACGAATGTGCTAATTAAGAATGGATGGTAGGGCACTCAAGGTATAGCTCTAGTGGGGTTTTTTTTTTATAATGGAAATAGGTGGGAAAAGGAAAATCTTTATAATTTATTGGGAAAAAAAAGGAAGGGGGAAACAGAAAGGGGGTGGGGATGGGGGAGGGAGCTCACGACCTAAAGTTGTTGAATTCAATATTCAGTCCGGAAGGCTGTAAAGTCCCTAGTCAGAAGATGAGGTGTTGTTCCTCCAGTTTGCGTTGGGCTTCACTGGAACAATGCAGCAAGCCAAGGACAGACATACGGGCAAGAGAGCAGGGTGGAGTGTTAAAATGGCAAGCGACAGGAAGGTTTGGGTCATTCTTGCGGACAGACCGCAGGTGTTCTGCAAAGCGGTCGCCCAGTTTACGTTTGGTCTCTCCAATGTAGAGGAGACCACATTGGGAGCAATGAATGCAATAGACTAAGTTGGGGGAAATGCAAGTGAAATGCTGCTTCACTTGAAAGGAGTGTTTGGGTCCTTGGACGGTGAGGAGAGAGGAAGTGAAGGGGCAGGTGTTGCATCTTTTGCGTGGGCATGGGGTTGTGCCATAGGAGGGGGTTGAGGAGTAGGGGGTGATGGAGGAGTGGACCAGGGTGTCCCGGAGGGAGCGATCCCTACAGAATGCCGATAAGGGGGGTGAAGGGAAGATGTGTTTGGTGGTGGCATCATGCTGGAGTTGGCGGAAATGGCGGAGGATGATGCTTTGAATGCGGAGGCTGGTGGGGTGATAAGTGAGGACAAGGGGGACCCTATCATGTTTCTGGGAGGGAGGAGAAGGCGTGAGGGCGGATGCGCGGGAGATGGGCCGGATACGGTTGAGGGCCCTGTCAACGACCGTGGGTGGAAAACCTCGGTTAAGGAAGAAGGAGGACATGTCAGAGGAACTGTTTTTGAATGTAGCATCCTCGGAACAGATGCGACGGAGGCGAAGGAACTGAGAGAATGGGATGGAGTCCTTACAGGAAGCGGGGTGTGAGGAGCTGTAGTCGAGATAGCTGTGGGAGTCGGTGGGTTTGTAATGGATATTGGTGGACAGTCTATCACCAGAGATTGAGACAGAGAGGTCAAGGAAGGGAAGGGAAGTCTCAGAGATGGACCACGTGAAAATGATGGAGGGGTGGAGATTGGAAGCAAAATTAATAAATTTTTCCAAGTCCTGACGAGAGCATGAAGCGGCACCGAAGTAATCATCGATGTACCGGAGAAAGAGTTGTGGAAGGGGGCCGGAGTAGGACTGCAACAAGGAATGTTCCACATACCCCATAAAGAGACAGGCATAGCTGGGGCCCATGCGGGTACCCATAGCCACACCTTTTATTTGGAGGCACCTCCAAATTTATTAATTTTGCTTCCAATCTCCACCCCTCCATCATTTTCACGTGTTCCATCTCTGAGACTTCCCTTCCCTTCCTTGACCTCTCTGTCTCAATCTCTGGTGATAGACTGTCCACCAATATCCATTACAAACCCACCGACTCCCACAGCTATCTCGACTACAGCTCCTCACACCCCGCTTCCTGTAAGGACTCCATCCCATTCTCTCAGTTCCTTCGCCTCCGTCGCATCTGTTCCGAGGATGCTACATTCAAAAACAGTTCCTCTGACATGTCCTCCTTCTTCCTTAACCGAGGTTTTCCACCCACGGTCGTTGACAGGGCCCTCAACCGTGTCCGGCCCATCTCCCGCGCATCCGCCCTCACGCCTTCTCCTCCCTCCCAGAAACATGATAGGGTCCCCCTTGTCCTCACTTATCACCCCACCAGCCTCCGCATTCAAAGGATCATCCTCCGCCAACTCCAGCATGATGCCACCACCAAATACATCTTCCCTTCACCCCCCTTATCGGCATTCTGTAGGGATAGCTCCCTCCGGGACACCCTGGTCCACTCCTCCATCACCCCCTACTCCTCAACCCCCTCCTATGACACAACCCCATGCCCACGCAAAAGATGCAACACCTGCCCCTCCACTTCCTCTCTCCTCACCGTCCAAGGACCCAAACACTCCTTTCAAGTGAAGCAGCATTTCACTTGCATTTCCCCCAACTTAGTCTACTGCATTCGTTGCTCCCAATGTGGTCTCCTCTACATTGGAGAGACCAAACGTAAACTGGGCGACCGCTTTGCAGAACACCTGCGGTCTGTCTGCAAGAATGACCCAAACCTCCCTGTTGCTTGCCATTTTAACACTCCACCCTGCTCTCTTGCCCATATGTCTGTCCTTGGCTTGCTGCATTGTTCCAGTGAAGCCCAACGCAAACTGGAGGAACAACACCTCATCTTCCGACTTGGGACTTTACAGCCTTCCGGACTGAATATTGAATTCAACAACTTTAGGTCGTGAGCTCCCTCCCCCATCCCCACCCCTTTTCTGTTTCCCCCTTCCTTTTTTTTTCCAATAAATTACAAAGATTTTCCTTTTCCCACCTATTTCCATTATAAAAAAAAAACCCCACTAGAGCTATACCTTGAGTGCCCTACCATCCATTCTTAATTAGCACATTCATTTAGATAATATCACCAACTTTAACTTTAACACCTATGTGTTCTATTGTACTATTGTCGTTGACATCTTTTGATGATCTGCTTCTATCACTGCTTGTTTGCCCCTACAACCACACCGCCCCCAACCTCTCTGTCTCTCTATCTCTCCGCCCCCCCACACACACACCTTAAACCAGCTTATATTTCAGCTCTTTCCTGGACTCGAACTCAAGTTCTGTCGAAGGGTCATGAGGACTCGAAACATCAACTCTTTTCTTCTCCGCCGATGCTGCCAGACCTGCTGAGTTTTTCCAGGTAATTCTGTTTTTGTTTTGGATTTCCAGCATCCGCAGTTTTTTTGTTTTTATCCAGTATTGTTTAGTCTAGCAAACCCATATCCTGTATGCATGCACAGGCATTAGTTTATTTCTGTGTGGGTATGTTCATGTGTTGGTGTGTGTTTGCATGTCTCGCCTGTGCTTGTGTGTGTGTGTGCATGTTGGTATTGCGCATGTCAGTGTATGTGGACATGTGTGTGTCTCAGTGTGTATGCATGTGTCGTGCATGTTGTATGTGCATATTTCAGTGTGTATATGGGTGCTTTTTTATATGCTAGTGTGCGTGCATGTCAGTGTGTGTTTATGTATCAATGTGCATGTGTGTTGTTGGGTTGAACTTAATTTCTGTGGTGCGGGTCCCAGTGGAGGACTGGAAATGGGCACCATCACCAATTGGAAGGAGTGTGACTGGCCAACCTCTATCATGTAGCTGCCAGCCAATGAACATAATAGAGGCAATGGGCTGGTTCAATAATGTCATGGGTGCGGGTAAAGGGGCACTGATCTTGACATTACCTGACTGAAAGGCAGGTGATAGCGCCATCATTAAAGAGCTGCCATTGCATGCAGTATTCCCTTCATCTGCAGGTTCAGCTCAGCAACAGTGATGGAGACCCCTTTAGCTGGACTGGAAACCCCTGGACCCAAGAGGCTCAACTGAGGAACCAAGGATTTGACCTGGAGTCTGCTGCCAACATGACTGAGGGAATAAACCTTGTGGCTTCACAATTTAGCACTGCCTCTTTGCAGTTTCTCCTTCAGGCTGCATGGGAAAGGTGGGAAACTGTTTTCAAGGGATGGCAAGAAGACACCTTCCCACCTGACCAAGGAAGCCTGAACAGAGATAACAGCACATGTCAGCAGAGAAGGGAGTCAACTGTGAGCCTGGTTGTAAACAGTTTAATTACCTCCGCCACTCTACCAGCCTGAGCCTTACTTAATGCTGTACTCATTGGGCTCTGCAATTGGCAATGTGGGAAAGACTATCACATGAGGAGGGAGTGATCAACTGGGTGGTGGCAGGGTGGGAGTGCCAACAATTCATGGCTCCTAAAGCATGGCCATATCTGGACAACATGCATCTGTCAATCTTTTCCAGCCCCCTCCATGTTCCATGAGAGTTGATGGATGGAGAAGGCATCCAATAGTCCAAATCACATCCATATAAAACCTCCCATTCGTAACAAAGTGCTCTTGCCTGCAGAGGAGGAGGCCCTTGAACAGGCAGGAGAGCAAGGCAGCTGGGCGATTGTAAAACTGGAGTGGCCAGCGAAGAGGAGGCTTTGAGCTCATTTGTCCACTATTGGACAAATGGAGATTTTCAGCAGGCATGAATGAGAGGAGGAGATGTGAAGCCCTAACCCTCACTCTTTATGTTCTATGATGCAAGTTTTTGCACTCTGGAAGGACAGCCAGACTTAGAAACCAGGAGTCTGCAGTCCACCTTTGAGGAGGAGAATAGCAACTCCATAGATGGTGCATTACCACATTAATCCCCCATAGCCTCCGCCAGCACAGATACTCAGTGAGTATGTGTTTGTGTTTAGACTCAAGATCACAAGCTGGCGAGCAAATCACTGGCACGCCTGAACAGCTGATGGAAACTGTGATAGCCGAGACCACTAATGGTCGGAGGCCTGGCCCATGTTTATCCACAGGCTGATGATGGACTACGGTGTCAGCTACACGTTACCTGCTGCAGCTAGCGGAATATCTGGCTGAGCTACCAGAGACTATATGCATGGACGATAAAGGAGTCCATCCAGGTCATAACTGTGTCATTTAGCCAGTGTATTTGCACGTGGCATCCTTCATCGAGAGATTGGTGACTGTCATGGAGTACTACATCCAACAGACCAGTGAATGCCAGTGATCCACGTTGACCTGCATACCATGCTGGCCTTGGCCATGAGCGCAATACGGCAGTGTCAAGACGAGAGAGGGACAAGATGCCAGAATCTCTAGGTGTTCCTACGTTTCTGGATTGCAGAAGCCGTGTTTTTTTATTCATTCACAGGATGTGAGCTTTGCTGCCTAGACCAGCATTTATTGCCCATCCCTAGTTGCCCTTGAGAAGGTGGTGGTGGTGAGTTCCCTTCTTGAACTGCTTCAGTGTATGTGGTGTAGGTACACCCACAGTGCTGTTAGGGAGGGAGTTCCAGGATTTTGACCCAGTGACAGTGAAGGAATGGCGATATATTTCCAAGTGAGGATGGTGAGTGACTTGGAGGGGAACTTCCATGTGGTGGTGTTCCCATCTATCTGCTGCCCTTGTCCTTCTAGATGCTAGTGGTTGTGGGTTTGGAAGTTGATGTCGAAGGAGCCTCAGTGAATTCCTGCAGTGCATCTTGTAGATGGTACACACTGCTGCTACTGTGTGTTGGTGATGGAGGGAGTGAATATCTGTGGATGTGGTGCCAATCAAGTGGGCTGTTTTATCCTGTATGCTGTCAAGCTTCTTGAGTATTGTGGGAGCTGCACTCATCCAGGCAAGTGGGGAGTTTTCCATCCCACTCCTGACTTGTGCCTTGCAGATGGCGGACAGGCTTTGGGGAATCAGGAGTGAGTTACCTGTTCCTAGCCTCTGACCTGCTCTTGTAGAGACAGTATTTGGTCCAGTGCAGTTTCTGGGCAATGGTAATCCCTAGGATGTTGATAGTGGGGCATTCAATGATGGTAATACCATTGAACTTCAAGAACTTCTCTTGTTGGAGATGGTCATTGCCTGGCACCAAGCAATGTCAGATTTCCTTCCCTAAAGGGCATTAGAGAACTAAATAGGTTTTTACAACAATGGTCATCATTAGACTTTTAATTCCAGATTTTTATTGAATTCAAATTCCACCATCTGCCATAATCAAACCCAGGTCCCCAGAGCATCACTCTGGATTACTAGTCCAGTGATAATACCACTATGCCATCGTCTTCTCAGGACCTGTGCCTTCACATTCATCCCTAGCATGTTTGTAAAATATACATTATAAAAAACAATATTTATGTCATAACAGAAACAGATTGTTGCACAGTATAAATAACTGCTATTAATATAGCACTTAAAATGTGGTCAATGCGGCTTACATCGCTGGAACTTAATTGTGCCTCTGGAGTGGAACTTGAATCCATAGCCTTCTGCCTCACAGGCAAGCGTGCTACCCAAGTGAGTCCCAGACTGACATTAGTGACTGAGAGCTTGGTCAAAGATTTAGGTTTTAAGGAGAGTCTGCAAGAAGGAGAGAGAGGCAGAGTAGTTTAGGAAGGGAATTCCAGAGCTTAGGGCCTAAGCAGCTGAAAACACAAGCACTAATGGTGCAGCAATGAGAACCAGGATGCTCAAGAGGCCACCACTGGAGGAGTGCAAAGTTCTTGGAGGGTTATAGGGTTTGGAAGGTTACAGAGATTGCGAAAGGCAAGGCCTTGGAACCATTAAAAATGAGGATGAGAATTTAAAAATTGTGGTTATGTCTCACATCTGGTCTTAATTTCATCTGTTTTTAAAATTTCCATTACAAAAATATATTTATGTCTTTAAAGCAAACAGTTAAGACAGATAATGATGAATCCTCATGTCTGTTGGTGGGAAAGAGCAGTGAGCTCTTATTCAGTGAGCCATTTTTAAACCCAAGTACATATCCGAGTCCAGGTGACTATCTAGTGCTTGTGGAAATCATAGTAAAACCGTAAAGACACTGATTCAAAAACTGTCCAAAAATAGCAAGCATTGTAATGTTATTACATTAATTAATTACAATCAGTAGCATCCTTCAGTAACAATGTTATAGCATCGTTAACAACAGGTTTGTTGGATTTTCTCCCTGAAATCAGGCCAAGTAATATTAGCTTAAGCAGTTGAACATGTTTGCAATTGTTGTTATTTCAACAAGATATAGATCACATTTCTGTAAAGGATCATTTTCCTGATGATCATTTCCATTGGGGATCTGTGGACTGTTGTTGGGTTTTGCATTGCATTAGGCACTGTATTTCCAGAACAAGCCCAAGACTACTAATATGAGAAACAGTAATAATGTTCCTGGAATCACCATATGTGGTATACATCTTGCACCTGTGAAAACATTACAAGCAACCAGTTACACAAACCATTGACAAAATACTTAATCATCTCCAAAATTGACATGTTATAAAGAGTGAGAATTTTTCATGGAATGTTTGGTGTGCTATATTCAGCTCTTCCTGTTTTTGAAATTGTATTGTTCACCTTCTTTCATACCACAGCCCATTCCCAATAGTCATACTGGACAGACAGCCCATTTCCAATTGTCATGGAGGACATTCAGCCCATTTCCAATTGTCATGGAGGACAGACAGCCCATTCCCAATTGTCATGGAGGACATTCAGCCCATTCCCAATTGTCATGGAGGACAGACAGCCCATTTCCAGTTGTCATGGAGGACATTCAGCCCATTCCCAATTGTCATGGAGGACAGACAGCCCATTTCCAATTGTCATGGAGGACATTCAGCCCATTTCCAATTGTCATGGAGGACAGACAGCCAATTTCCAATTGTCATGGAGGACAGACAGCCCATTCCCAATTGTCATGGAGGACAGACAGCCCATTTCCAGTTGTCATGGAGGACATTCAGCCCATTCCCAATTGTCATAGAGGACATTCAGCCTATTCCCAATTGTCATGGAGGACATTCAGCCCATTCCCAATTGTCATGGAGGACATTCAGCCTATTCCCAATTGTCATGGAGGACATTCAGCCTATTCCTAATTGTCATGGAGGACATTCAGCTCATTCCCAATTGTCATGAAGGACAGACTGACAATTGGGAATAGGCTTAGAGGACAGACAGCCCATTCCCAATTGTCATAGAGGACAGACAGTTCCCAGGTCCCTCTCTCTTCCCATTTAAACACTAATTCAGGAAACATATGGAGCTGATGAAAACCAATTTCTCTCGGTGGAACTTAGACTTTAGACTACCAAGGAAGAAGAATATGACAAAATATTGGTAGAAGCAGAGATGGTAGAAGGAATGGATAGGGTGAAAATTGAAAGGGAAGAGATACTGGAAAGGCTGGATATGCTTAGGATAGATAAGTCACCTGGTCTGGATGGCTTGCATTCCAGGTTAATAAAGGAAATGGTGTTAGAGATAGTGGAAGGGTTTGCCATAATCTTTCAATCTTACCTAGATAGCAAGGAGGGTGGTTGGAGAGTAGTATACTTGACACCCTTATTCAAGAAAGCATGTAAGGACAGTTGGTTTAACATCAATAGTGGGTAAGGTTTTAGAAACAATGATCATGGAAAAATCAACAGGCACGTGGAGAGATTTGAATTAAGGAAAGCCAGCATGTTTAAGTATCTAATTGAATCTTTTGATGAATTAGTAGAGAACGCTGATGGAGCGAATATGGCGGATGTTGTCTATTTGGATTTTAAGAAAGTATTTGGCAAAGTACCACATAAATGGCTTATCAAAACTGAGGTTCATGGAATAGGAGGGTCTGTGTCCAACTGGATATAAATTTGGCTTAAGGACAGAAAACTGAGTCATAGTAAATGGTTATTTTTCAGACTGGGGAATGGTACATAGTGGTGTTTCCCCAAGGTCAGTGCTAGGACCACTGCTTTTTTGCTATATATAAGTGACTTGAATCTGGGAATACAGAGTAGAATTTTTAAAATTTCCAATGATACCAAGCTTGTAGGAGTGGTAAACACCGAGGATGATACTAATTGCCTACAATATGACATATGCCACATGCAGCAGTTCAAGGTGGCAGCTCACCTCCACCTTCTCAAGGGCAACTAGGGATGGGCAATAAATGCTGGCCCAGCCAGCGAAGCCCACATCCCATGAAAGAATAAAAAAAAAGATAGGCTGGTAGAATGCGCAGATAAGTAGCAGATGGAATTTAATATAGAGAAGTGTGAGGTGATGTATTTTGGCAGTAGGGATAGGTAGAGGCAATTAGACTTAATGCCACAGTTCTAAAGAGTGTGCAGGAACAGAGCAATCTAGGAGTGCATATGCATTGATCTTTGAAGATGGCAGGACAAATTGAGAGAGTCTGGGAAACTGGATGGTCACTTGAAGAAAATAAATCTGCAGGGCTACGGCAATCAAGCGGGGGAATGAAATTGACTGGATTGTTCCACGGAGAGTTGTCATGGACTTAATGGGTCAAATGGCCTACTTCAGTGCCATAAATGACTCTATGACCTGCACTATAACTTCTACCTCCTTCTCTGGCATGAAGTGTGCCAGCCAGCATCTGGGAGAGGGGGGAAGAGTTTATATTTAAGGCAGAGACCCTTTTTTGGAACACAGAATAATGGGGAAAAGTGGAGAGGGGTATTGGTAGCCATGCTATTGGCTTCCTCTTGTTCTTTTTGGAATTGACATGTGTTTTGCTAGACTTTTCTGTTTCAATCTCAAACCTGATTCACAGGAGTTCAATTTTTTTAATCTCTCCCATTTTTTCACTTTACCTATTCACAATACGATACGGACTCGAAACGTTAACTCTGTCTTTCTCTCCACAGATGCTGTCAGACCTGCTGAGTTTTTCCAGCAATTTTTGTTTTTGTGTCCTCTATCATTTAGTGGTTTCCTATTTTCTTTCAAACTGGTTTCAGAATTTCACTGATACTTCTCTGTTTGAGTGTCCCTCCATTTGCATCTAATTAGTAACGTAAGAAATAGGAGCAGGAGTAGGCCATTTGGCCCCTCAAGCCTGCTCTGCCATTCAGTTAGATCAGGGGTAGGGACCCTTGTTCTTATCACGGGCCATTCACACATAGACAAAATCAGTCACAGACCATACACACATGAAAATCAGATTCATTTAGTTTTTTTTTGGAGAGAATACAGAAACATTCAACTCACCCATTGTTTTAATGGAATGGCTGAATTTGAATATTATATTGTCAAATATTATTATAGTAATAAATTAGTGTCACTTTTAACCAAAGCAAATTTATAATGATGATGATAGATGCTATTTTGAAGGTGTTACTGCCATAGGCATATATTTTTAGAAATCTTGCTGCAGGTCTGATGAAATTGAACCGGATGGGACCCTTGGACCGTAGGTTCCCCCTCCAGGAGGTAGATCATGGCTGATCTTCTACCTCAAATCCTTTTTCCTGCAGTACCCCCACATCCCTTGATGGCTTTACTATCTAGAGGCCTATTAAGGATTTTGTTCATCTTTCAGTTTCCACTCGTACTAATGTCCCAGAGGCTAGTTACAGAGCAGCATTGTTACAGGCAGGCAGTAGTTTATCCATTTGTCCCATCATCAGCAAGGGTGGAGTGGAACAGGAGTCTTGAAAATAGGGAAGAGATTAATTACAGCTATGAATAAGTCATAGAATTAAGTAAATTAACGTGACACGGAGGATTTAATTAACTGTTTTGTTATTTACTGATATGGTTGTGCCTCCTGGTTTGTCTGGAAAAGAAATGTTAAGTAATATGAAAATTGGAAGGCGTTTGGAGAAGCAGCAGAGCAAGTGGGTGGGACACAAGTTCAGCCCCATTGCCAGTGAGTTCCAAATTCCAGCTGTGCCAGTGTGGGACACATTCCTCAATTTATACAGAAACCAAGGCCTAGAAACTCAATGGTGCAAAACGGGGTCCTCAGATCCAATATGGTGCTGGATGTACACAGCCCATTATATTGCATTGAGATGTCCCTTAGGCATCTAGGACACACGCTGGGACTATTTAAAACAATGAATAAAATATTCAAATTAAGGTCTTATGCCTGTTGGAAATCCCTTTTGTGATTTTGGACTGTCTGAGTGTCAGAGTGATAAACTCACCCAGCAAGTCCTGGTGCTGACAAGCAGGATAGGACCTTCAGCAGCGCTATTATTAGGGTTTATCCAGTACTTTCAGGTTAGATGCTAGTTGGTTATTGAAGCTGATAATAAACATTTGAACATTCTCCAGCTTGTTTCTTCTGTGGAAACTATATTCAGATTGCTGAGATGGAGATTTTGTTGGTGATGCTGCAACATCTTTAATTTTAAACAGTTACCAAATACGGGGTGATCACCTGAAAGGGTAGTGAGACCCCCGGTTAGGAGTCTTACAGGAGGGTTGCTGAGATGACTTCTCGCTCCACGACAGCGTGCAGCTGTCGGGAATGGGTCAGAAGGACAGCATTTTCACTGAGCAGGAAGAATCAAGAGATACTTGGCTTGATGAAAAAAACATTTTCTCCATCTTCTTGTGTGCCTCCCAGTGGGGAGGATGTTGAGGTTTGGGCTAGCAACTGACATTAACAACAGAGTTTCTGTCTGATGTGATTGAAGAGAGGATTCACAGGACTCACTAGCCTGGAAATTTAAAAGAATTTTCTCTCACCCTGCAGGCTGCTGGCACTGGTTAAGGCTGAACTTCCACAGGGGAGTCAGTGGAGTCTTCTGCCTGAGTTTAAACTTCTACCTTTTTCCTGCTTTCAGGCTTTCATTTCTCTGGAGCTTCTCTGGTGAGTTTTCTCAGTGTCTTAGCTTCTGGAATGAGGTTGCTTCAGTACAGAAAGCGTTGAAGGTGTCCTTTTCTTTAGTTCTTCAGCATCGTAGTGAGGATGTGGATTTTTTATCCCTTGCTGTCACCATGATGGATGCTACCACTGGTACCATGATATATTCTGTTGTTGCTACACTTGAAGGATACTGCTTGGACACCATGAAGCAGTCTTGTATAAGTTATGGGGAAGGATTTATTAACCATACTGAACTATGTACAAATTTACAGTAGATATGGAGAGGACTCCATACTAAGCCCTTACACATTGCTATTCATCTCTACACTGGCTGCCGCTCTAGGTCATGTGCCATCTTATATCACCATGTCGGGGGTACTGTACTCAGTCTCATGTTAACCCTTTAGGTACCAGATCTTTCTACTACACTATCAGGCAGGAAAGGACCTTTCAGCAGCGCTATTTAAAGGCCTCATCCATTACTTACAGATAGTTCGTCATTGAAGCCAATGATTAACATTTGAGTTTTCTCCAGCTTGTTTTCTGACTATGGAAGCTATATTCTGGTTATTGCTGAAAAAAAGACACTCATCAGGACAATTGCAAGAATACCAGTGTCAGGGGAAGCAACACCTTCATGCTGATTCATTGGCAAGTTGACTCAGATTGGTAGAGACATTGCCATGGAGAATGCCCGACTGACAATCTTAAAATGGTTGTCAGCGTAATTTTTAGCACACTGAGGATTATTTAGCAAATATTGTCCAAACCATGGAATCACATCTAATGTTGGACATTAGACTTTGAGTTTTGCAAGAACGGGTTGGTTGTGTACGATCCATACCTCGCCCATTGCAAAGAGCAGATAAGACAGGCTGCTTGATATGATCTGCCAGTTTTTGAGACATATGGCCTACACTGGCACTGAAATTCATATACCACATTACTCATTTGTGTGATAGGCAGGACGTCTTTTTAGTTTGACGGCAGCATCCAGTTAGTGGCGAATACCACTCGTGTTGCTACTGCATAGTGGCAGTGTGAAACAGCTACTGCTGAGGAGATTTTGCTGGTGATGCTGTACTATCTTTGGTTTTCTTCGAAACAGTTGCAACCATATCTCAGTGTGATTGCCCCCACCTCCCTCCCTCACTATTGGAATTGAAGCCTAACCATGTGCTGCAGCAGCTCACTGAGCTGCTAACACCTTGCACCATGGACAGTCAGCATGTGGATTCGCTGCTGCAACTCCACTCCAGCCGTTTTACTGTCTGTGCAGCCTGGGCAAACACGGAGCAGAAGGAAGGTGCTTCTACACACAAAGAGGAACAATTGGAAGGGAATGTCACTCTGGGCCACTCGTAATAATGTCCCAGAGGCTAGTTACAGAGCAGCATTGTTACAGGCAGACAGTAGTTTATCCATTTGTCCCATCATCAGCAAGGGTGGAGTGGAACAGGAGTCTTGATGAAAATAAATAAATAACAGAATTAAGTAAACCAACGTGACATTCAGGATTTAATTGGAGTGACAGAAATGTTGTTTCAATCCTCAAGAGAATAATTATTTATTCTTTGAATTCTGACCAATATTAGAAACTGACCTTTGACCCTGATGTCCACTTCCTTCTCATCAATTCCATATTGATTGGTAGCTCGACATTTATAAATTCCTTGATGTTCTGATGTTGCTTGGGAAATACGGAGAACTCCAGGAGGACCAATCTCAATGTTGCTGCCATTACTGGGGTCTTCCCACTTTACTGTAGGTGTGGGTTTTCCACTGAAATTGCAGGTTATCGTAACCTCATCCCCTTTACTGATGTTTACTGGAAACCCTGACACTGTTTTGTTATTTACTGATATGGTTGTGCCTCCTGGTTTATCTGGAAAAGAAATGTTAAATAATATGAAAATTGGAAGGTGTTTGGAGAAGCAGCAGAGCAGTGGGTGGGACACAAGTTCAGCCCCATTGCCAGTGAGTTCCAAATTCCAGCTGTGCCAGTGTGGGACACATTCCTTAATTTATACAGAAACCAAGGCCTAGAAACTCAAAGGTACAAAACGGGGTCCTCAGATCCAATATGGTGCTGGATTTACACAGCCCATTATATTGGATTGAGATGTCCCTTAGGCATCTAGGACACACGCTGGGACTATTTAAAACAATGAATAAAACATTCAAAATAAGATATTATGCTTATTGGAAATCCCTTTTGTGATTTTGGAATCTCCCATTGTCAGAATGATTAACTCACTGAGCAACCCTTGATACTAACAGCAGTGCTATTTAAAGACATACGGACATTCGAATTATGAGCAGGAGTAGGCAACTTGGCCCCTCGAGCCTGCTCCTCCACTCAATAAGATCATGGCTGATCTGATTGTAACCTCAACTCCACATTCCTACCTATCCCAGAACCTTTCACTCCCTTGTTAATCACAAATCTGTCTAGCTCTGCCTTAAAAATATTCAAAGACTCTGCTTCCACCAGCTTTTGAGGAACAGAGTTCCAAACACTCATCAACTCTCAGAGAAAAAATTTCTCCTCAGCTCTGTCTTAAATGAGCAATCCCATATTTTTAAACTGTGACGCCTAGTTCCAGATTCTCCCACAAGAGGAAACATCCTCTCCGCACCCACCCTGTCAAAACCCCTCAGGATCTTAAAGATTTCAGTCAGGTCATCTCTTACTCTTCTAAACTCCAGCGGATACAAGCCTATCGTGTCTAACCTTTCCTCATAAGACAACCTGCCCATTCCTGGTATTCATCTAGTAAACTTTTCTCTGAACTTCTTCTAACACATTTACATCTTTTCTTAAGAGATTAATGGTGTACACAGTACTCCAGATGTTACCTACTAGGCACAGTGGAGGCCTGCCACAATGTCCTCTATCCCCAGTCTGGATGAAGACCAGGAAGCAAAGTGAGGAGGCAGTGGCTGCAGTGGTCAGCGCCAATGCCCTGAAAAGGAGGACAGCCACCTAGTGCCGAAACAGGATAAATGATCTCATTTGTTCCGCCAGGGTAAGTCACTCTTCTCATCACTCAACTCACACACTCACGAGCCCATCATACATCCCAGTTCAAAGTACATCACCATTCACTCTCTCGCACACACTTTAATTTGTCCTGCGGATAGTGTCCTCATCCTGTCCATGGCACCGCTCATCATCCACACATGTTAGGCATCATTATTATCTAACTGTGGGAGTGTCCGGCCTCTCTGAACCCCCTCTTTGTGTGACCCCAGCAGCTCCAGCTCCACAGGCTGAGGAGGGTGCTACTGCCACACAGCAGGATCCCAAAATGAGGCCGGGGCCCTCCAGGTCTTGGCCCTGCAGACACTTGCCAAGGTCCCCACAGACAGGGGGTGGCAGTCAGCAGGCTGTCTCCAACTCTGCTGTGGATGTCGGGGGAGCATCAAGATGTAGCGGCATGGTTAAGAAGGTTAAGAAGATGTCGTTGCACAACCTGGACATGGGTGTTCATAACTTGCACGTAATGTTCACTATTGTAAATAAACTCCCAAGAATGTCTCCTTGCCTATGGCTCCTTGGTATGATGAGCAGTGTTCGTGTCAGTCTGAAGTGAAACCTTGGATCCTGCACAAGATAAAGGCAAGTATCTCAGTCCAGGGCCTCCTCCCTGTGCTTTGTGCAATCTTCCCAGCACACTGATGCGCCTTCACAGTCACTGGACACATCAGTCATGCCTGCACCTCGATGGGGCTAATCATTGGTGCCAGAATATCCTGAGCCAGCAGTACAGAGTTCCATCAACTTCTCTGTGTGTTCCCAGCACCTTTGAGACGCGGGTGTGCCCTGCTGCATCTCATCAGCACCTGTGTCCGGTGACAGTGTGGTCCTAAAGGGTTCAGCTTTCCAAGCATGTCATAGGATCAGGAGAGGCTAAAGTTTCCCTGCTGCATCTCTACAATATGGCCTTGTTCACAGAGTATAAGCAGTCTGCCATCAGCCAGACAGGATTCAGACATTCACATAAGCTATGTGAAGATTTATGAAGTGTCCCCACTGCATGTTATCATCATCCTCCTGGAATGTAAGGACTATGCTGCATCTCCATGACAGGAGCCTTATCACCGAAGGTATATGCACTGCCATCAGCCAGACAAGAGTCAAATGTTCACAGATGCAATGTGAGGATCTATAGAGTCTCCTCACTGCATGTCGTCATCATCCTCTATGAATCTAGTGTCCAGTGAGAGCCTCTCAAGTGTACCGGTCTCACCTGGACAACGTGATGGCCTCATTGCCGTCATTCTCCCCTTTGAGGAGCTCATCGCCCTCATCCCCATCGACATCCTCCTCATCCCCATCGACATCCTCCTCATCCCCATTGACATCCTCCTCATCGGAGAAGACCTGCAGCTCCTCCATATAATCCTGAGGTAGATCCCACCACCCCCCCCCCCCCCCCCCCCCCCCCCCCCCCCCGCCACCCACCGTTGCAGCACCAGGCTGTGAAGGGCACAGCAGAAGAGGACGATATGTAACACTCTCTGTGCACTGTATTGCAGGGCTCCACCAGACTGGTCCAGGTCCTAGAACCTCACTTTCAACATCCCAATAGTTTGTTCCATCAAAGTACGAGTTGCTGCAGTCTGAGGCCACCACACAGGCATCATCAGCCACGTCCTCTGTGAGTAGTTCTTGTCTCCGAGGAACCAACCCTGAAGCCTCTGTGGACCCTGAAAGCTGTCAGGGATTTGAGACCTAGTGAGAATGTGTCCCCTTCCTGGGAATCCTGGGGACCTGTAACATGCGTTTGTGGTGGTCGCACACCAGCTGAACATTCAGCGAGTGGAAGTCCTTGTGCTTGACATGGTTGACAGTTACCACAGAGATCTGAGTACCACATGAGAGCAGATGATGGCACCCTGCACCTGTGGGAAACCTGAGATCGGGGCAAATCCCAATGCTCTTGCTTCATGGCTTTCCTGATCTTGGGCTAAATGCAGAAAGTTCTGTGCCTTCAAAATATGGCATCCGTGACTTCCTGGATGCATGATCCCACACAGGTCACCTGTGGATCCCTGGAAGGAGTAACCAGTGTAAAAATTTGAGCATCAAGGTCACTTTCACAGCCATTGGCAGTGGATGCCCTCCATGTCCCCGTGGTGCCAAATCCTGCAGCAGCTGGCAGATGTGACCGACCAATTCCCTGGTCATGCGCAGTCTTCTGAGACACTGGTTCTCAGTCACCTCCAGGAATGGCAGGCACTGCCTATACACCCTGGGTCTAGCTGGGCGTCAGCCGTAGTAGTTTGTTGTGGCTCTTCAGCAGCGTGCGCAGAAGCCCGACCCGCCCCTTCTTGAGGGAGCTCCTCCTCCCTCTGCCCAGCTAGGCACCTCGGTCGCTTTTTTCTCCTCATTCTCCATTCCCTGTAAGCCAGGAGCTTGGTCACCAAGCTCCATATTCCTGATGTACTCCTCCTGTAGAATGAAAGAGAGAGATGCGTAGGTTAGCATTGGTCTTCCAGGGACCTCTCATGGTTATGTGTGTGGCTCCCGCTCCGTCTCAGGGCCGCATAATGCATGCCGGAGAGTGCTGGCCATCAGTTGGATGTGCGCTGCAAGGCTGCCCAAGACCCCATCCACCTCCAACCCTCTCCATCGGATCAACTGGCGGCAGCTTTGCCCACTGGACTGCATGCTGTGCTCTCAGCTCAGGCATTCTCCTAAACCACATTGCAAAGCTGTGCTGTTAGCTTGAACCATGGGGTAGACTGGTCCAAAACTTAATGAAGACATTGTAAGGGGCTGCAGGCACCTCCGCCAGTGACTGCTCCATGGCCAGCTTTTGCAAGGAGATTGTACAACTTGCCCAGTTGTTCAATTGTTCCACAGCCCACTAAAACCCTCATGAATTTGCAGCCTCTGCCCAAGGGTACAAAGTTCAGGAGCATTTGGTGGCACTTTCAAGCCATGGTGTTGGTTGCGTGGGCAGAAAAGCTAGAGGTTTGACTCCCAAGCATGTCAGTGTAGGTGTGCCTAAACTGTCCCAGCCATGGAAGAATGCTGCAAAGTTTCTCTAATGCGTGGCCACTTCCCTCTCTCACAGCCCCCACCCCCCTCTCAACCACATGTGCTTATACACTCATCAGACTGTGCTGCCTTGGCACCCCCCCCAACTCACCCCAACCACAATGCAGCCCTTGCCCTGGCATCGTAGTAATGGCCAGCTGAGATAATGTGACTTGCCTGTGTCCTTGCCTGAATGTGCGATGCCTCTTCCTCAAAGTCAAATGGACGACCCTTGCGAGTGCTGTGCAACATTAGTGTGCACCACACCTTCAAGTTCCCCTTGAAATTCAGCCTTGCAAGGTGCACACTTTTTAAATACTGTTGTGCAACATGGCACACCGACATGCCTGGATATCCAGCACTGGGGGATGATTCTGGCAAGCAGGGCTTACAATTAGATGCAAATATATTAAAATGACTCTCCTGACATCTAGCACCGTGAAACATGCCATTGACGGTGGAGCGGACGATTGCAAATTGGCTTCACAATGGTGTACAATGGATTTTTGGCCTTTTTGCCTTATTATCTGCTCATGCCCGCCATGACACCTGACGCCAAGGGGGGCAGAAAATTCACTTGCCACAGTTTTGCATTTTCACATAATCCGTCAGTAGCTCTTTGAAATTTTATGCTTCCATCTACAATGCTACCTACATTTCTGTCATCAGCAAATTTGAATATCTGACTTTTCGATTCCATTGTCTAAGTCATCAATAAATGTGGTGAATAGTTAAGGCCCCAACACGCTCCTTGCAGGATATCACTTGCTGCAACTGGGAGACCCACACATTGTCCTTGCTCTCTGTCTCCTGCCACCAGCTTATCTAGTTCTCATTGCGAAATAGAAGAACTCTATTTTGTTTTTAATTTATTTTTCTAGAAATCTGAGTTTTTAGCTTGTTCTCGAACAGGAAGACTAATATATTATTACTCAAGTGAAACTTACAGTGAGTTTGCAGAGTCACAGAGGAGTCTGTAATTGGTTTTGTGGTGCCTGAGCCCAAGTCAACTTCTGCCAAGCAGGTGTACTCCTGTCCATCATCTGACATACTTGCAGTGAAACTGAAGACATTCCTCAATCTTTTATCTTCATCTGGGAAACCTGTTTCTTCTGTGAAATTACTCTGAATTATCTCTCTCCCTCTCAGCCATGTGAGTATGAGTTTATTGTTTGGATAGACCCTCGGACCAGTGCACTCCAGACTATATGTTCTGTTAACTTCCAGCACTTCAGGAGGTGGAGTAATGTTTATCTCTCGATCTGTTAAAGGAGAATCACAGTGAACAGAATGTCTGGATATTCATATTAGTCTCTGCCCACATTCCAACATTAGATTTGAATTCAGAAACAAACTACTGACAGAACTTCCCTCATTAGACAAGTGAACAGGACTGTGGCTCCCTATGGAGCAAAAATCATTAAATTTCCACCAAACTGAGACACATCTAGGGACAGTTCAAGTGCTATTCTGTGAAAGCATCAACATTCTGAGATGACTTCTCCCTGAAAGGCAAAGGCAGGTTTTTTTTGTACATGGAAGATAAACAGATGATGGACATAGTAAAACTGTTGTTTCTTCACCTTGGCTTATTTCCAAAGGTTTCACTACCTTCATTTGAAAGATTCGAAGGCCAGCTCAGTGATACACAATGAAATGATAGGATATGATCTTGCTACAAACTCTTAGACCTGGTTTACTTGCCTCACTTTCAATCGCTGAGTGTCCATTAACCCATGTGAGTTCAGGATCAAATTGTGTCTTCATGTTCATCTGTTTTACACTACTCTGCAGCACCGTTCTGTATTTTACCAGCACCAGGCTACCTTAAATCAGACATGTTCTGGTTCTCCTTAAGGACCTTCTCCTGTCCCTATCTTCTTGTTATGTTAGAAGAAGAGTTTTCACTTACTGTATACCATGACCACCACTTTCTTCTCCTTCAGCTGATTACTCTCTGATGTACAGATCACAGTGCATGGTGCTGCAAAATCCCATTCCTGGACACTCGGAAAATAGTCTGTGGACCAATTTCTGCTTTTTGTTCTGTTAGGATTTACCCCTGGTTTATATTCCACACTGAGCACTGGTTTTGTACATGTCGTACTGCAGTTCACCTGTAAAGAGTCTCCAAATTCAACAGCTGGGGGGTTTATGTTGATCGAAACCTCAAATCCAGTTACAACTGCTGCCAAGGAAACAAATCACAATATGTGCAGGAAATGCTTTTAATTATAAAACTAATCAATTAACTCCCCACAGTAAATACACGCTATCATTTTAAATCCAAGTATTTTTACAATGGAAATTAAAACTGGATGCTCAAAAGAACAAAAGAAGGTGGCTAAAAATTCAAATTCACTATTGCTTTGAAACAGATGAAGCCAATAGATATATTGGTTTCCTGTAAAAGTGTAAAGGGCTGCAGTGGTAAAAGTGTCAGTTCAGCCTTGGGTTCGATAAGCAGGCATTAGAAAGACCAAATCGTGAGCCAACCATGACTGCCACTTGGAAGGGAAAGCAGCAGTGCGAATACTTGCAAGTTCATATGATATGTTTAGATGAAAAGAGCCCTGGTCATTTTTTATCTTTTTACCTATCTCTGCTTTTTAGCCACTTCACAATGCTTTTTCTATTTGTTCAAGGGATGTGGGCTTCGCTGGCTAGGCCAGCATTTATCGCTTCATCTCTAACTGCCCTTGAGAAGCTGGTGGTGAGCTGCCGTCTTGAACCGCTGCACGATTCCTAACCTCTGATCTGCTCTTGTAGCCACAGTATTTATATGGGTCGTTCAGTTCAGTTTCTGAAAGTTTTGGGCTGAAAACTGAAAAGTGAATGTGATCTTTAATGGGATTAGAAACAAGGTGGAGGGACAAACAAAGAGAGAAGAAATACCAAAGAAATTCTGGAAAATGTTTGAAAGGAAAATAGGAAACCATTTGATGATGGAGAATCCTTACGTCAAAAACAAAAAGAACTTAATTTCTATTGCACCTTTAATGTAATAAATATCCCAAGGTGTTTCATAGAAGCAATTATGAAAAAATAATTTGATACTGAGCCTCATAAAAATCTATTTGGACTAGTGACCAAAATGTGGTCAGAGAAGTAGGTTTTAAGGGAACTGTTAAAGGGGATGTAACTATTGGGAAGTGCAAGTCATTTAGTCCATTCCCTAGCCACTGCCATTCATTTCAGTGCAAACTAGCTCAAGTGAAAACTGGACTTTTCAGAGCCCTGGGTCCCAGTTTTGACGGAGTCGGAGTGACTCTGGAGCCATTTAAAAATAGCAGACAGGAGCTAATTCCCGGATTCCCACCCCCGTTCCTGGTGCCCCTATTTTTGCTGGGTGGAATAAGGTGCCATAGCACGACGCAACCCTGTACCCCCGACCTGACTGGCTCCATTGCAGATCTAGGTATCTCCCAGCCCCCTGCCCACCAAAAATTTTCATGGAGGCAGGCCAACTTCTCCATGACTCATGATTCACAGTACTCAGAGGAGATGTGAACCATAGTGTAAAATCAAGAACTTTTGAAAGATATATTCAAAAGTTCTTACCCATGCACCCATTTCCTCCATGTCCCCTCCACGTCAACATGCCCCCTTCCAAACATGGCCCCTTACAGCCCATTCCAACTCATTGCCAAGTTATACACCCCACCCACACCCAATGGCCTCTCATACTCTTCATGCCAACCGTTGGCCTTTCCATGCCCATGACCCAATATATTCTAATTCTTTTATGAATCTGGGCTCTCAGCCAAGCAGGCTTAATGAGGCCATATACATCTACTTAAAGAGTTCTTAAACCTGCCCTCATTGTACACCCAGGGTGCTGTTAGGGAAGGAGTTCCAGGATTTTGACCCACGACAATGAAGGAGCGGCGATACATTTCCAAGTCAGAATGGTGGGTGGCTTTGAGCGGAACTTCCATGTGGTGGTGTTCTCATGTATCTGCTGCCCTCGTCCTTCTAGATGGTAGAGGTTGTGGGATTGGAAGGTGCTGTCTAAGGAGCCTTGATGAGTTTCTGCAGTGCATCTTGTAGATGGTACACATTGCTGCTACTGTGCGTCAGTGGTGGAGGGAGTGAATGTTTGTGGATGGGTTGCTAATCAAACGGGGCGGCTTTGTCCTGGATGGTGTCAAGCTTCTTGAATATTGTTGGAACTGCACTCATCCAGGCAAGCGGAGAGTATTCCATCGCACTCCTGATTCTAGGCCCGGCTAAATGCAGTGATACGTGTTACAAACCCCATAGGGAACAATAACTTTTTAAAGGTAAAAGGTGCTAAAACTGACTCTCAACACTTTAACGGGTTTTTATTTCTGTTTCTTCCTCCTTCGGCAACAAGAGATCACAGGGGGATTTCTCTAAACTGAGGTTTTGCGAGGAATTTCCCCATTCCCCCTTTTCAGGACTATCAGCTTTACTTAAGTTAAAGAGACCTTTTAAAATGTAATTATCTTGTGAAGTTAGCATTCATGACACCTCCTCCCTAAAAATGAAAAAAAAAATTACCGTAGACATGTTTTTTTCCACATCACTAACAAAAAACAACAGATTTCAATTTGTAAACATTTTAATAACTAATTTATTACAGATAGTACAGGTAACATTATTCCCTTTTTGTCACATTTCACCATAAACATATCAGGCAGAATCGTCCCAGATGCGGTAGCAATGGGAAAAATGTCCACACTGGTGCTTTTCACACCGTATCGTCCCTAACCAAAGCATTAGGAACGTAGGAACAGGTGAAAGCTGTTCAGGCTGTCAAGGCAGCACTGCCATTCAATACGATCATGGCTGATTGAACACTTCAATGCTTTTTACCTACACTGTGCCCATAAGAACATATGAAATAGGAGCAGGAGTAGGCCATTTGGTCCCTCAAGCCTGCCCCACCATTCAATAAGATCTTGGCTGATCTGCCCCAGGCCTCAACTCCTCTTTCGTGCCAGCTCCTCATAGCCTCGGCTCCCCGATATTTCAAAAATCTATCTACCTCCTCTTTAAATACTTTCAGTGATCTAGCCTCCACAACTCTCTGGGATAGAGACTTCCAGACATTCACTACCCTCTGAGAGAAGAAATTCCTTTGCATCTCAGTTTTAAATGAGTGCTCCCTTACTCTATAACAGTGTCCCCTAGTTTGAGATTCCCCCTCTAGTGGAAACACCTTCTCAGCATCCACCCTGTCAAGCCCCCTCAGTCTTGTACGTTTCAATATGATCAGCCCTCATTCTTCCAAACTCTAATGAGTAATGTTTGGCTGTTCTTAATAAGTCAATCCGTTCATCCCAGGAATCAGCCTAGTGAATCTCTTCTGAACTGCCTCCAATGACAATGGTATCCTTTCTTAAATACAGGGATTGAAACTGTTAACAGTACTCCAGGTGTGGCTTCACCAACGCCCTGTACATTTGTAACAAGACTTCCCTATTTTTAAACTCCAACCCCCTAGCAACAGAGGCCAAAATTCCATTTGGCTTCTTAATTACTTGCTGCACCTGCATACTAACTTTTTGTGTTTCATGCACAAGAACACCCAGATCCCTCTGTGCTGTACTTTTTTGGAGTCGGTCTTCATTTAAATAAGTCTGCCTTTTGATTCTTCCTACCAAAGTGCATGAGCTCACACTTTTCTACAGTAAACTCTATCTGACAAGTATCTATATCCCTTTGCAGATTCCTTATGTCCTCATCACATCATGCCCTCCCACCTATTTTTGTACCAAATCAGCAAATTTGGATACATTACACTTGCCCCCTCCTCCAAGTCATTAATATAGATGTAAATAATTGAGGCCCTAGGACTGGTCCTTGTGGCACTCCACTAGTTATGTCTTTCCAACCTGAAAAAGACCCATTAATCCCAATTCTCTGTCTTCTGTGTATTAACCAATCCTCAGTCCATGCTAGTACACTACCCCCAATAGCGTGAGCTCCTACCTTGTGCAATAACCTTTTATGTGGCACCTTATCGGTTGCCTTCTGGAAATCCAAATATACTACATCTATCGGTTACCCTTTATCAACTCTGCTTGTTATATCCTCAAAGAACTCTAGTAAATTTGTCAAACATGATTTTCCCTTCACAAAACCATGTTGACTCTGTTTGATTGTGTTACTTTTTTCTAAACGTCCTGTTTCTTCTTTAATAATGGACTCCAGCATTTTCCCAATGACAGATGTTAGGCTGACTGGCCTATAGTTTCCTGCCTTTTGTCTCCCTCCCTTCTTGAACAGGGAAGTCACATCAGCGGTTTTCCAATCCGCTGTGATCCTCCCGGAATCCAGTGAGTTCTGGAATATTTTGACTAATGCCTCTGCTATCTCTGCAGCTGCTTCCTTTAAAACCCTTGGATGAAGGCCCTGGCAGCTTGTCTGCCTTTAGTCCCATTAGTTTGTCAAACTCTTTGTCCCTCGTGATAGAGACTGTTACAAAATCTTTCCTCCCATTAGCTCCTTGCCCATTTGATATATTTGGGATGTTTATAGTGTCTTCCACCTTGAAGACCAATGCAAAATATTGGTTTAAATTATCTGCCATTTCCCTGTTCCCCATTATCAATTCTCCAGTCACATCCTCCAAGGGTCCCACGCTCACTTTAGCCACTCTCTTTCTTCATAACCATTTACATTATTGTTAATCAGAAATCTATCAATCTCTACCTTAAACATACTCAATGACTGAGCTTCCACAGCCCTCTGGGATAGAGAATTCCAAAGATTCACCACCCTCTGAGTAAAGAAATTTTTCCTCATCTCAGTCCTAAGTGGCTTCCCTGCTTATTTTGAAACTGTGTCCCTGGTTCTAGACTCCCCAACCAGGGGAAACATTTTACCTGCATTTACCCTGTCTATTTCTTTATGTATTTTGTAGGTTTCAATGAGATCACCTCTCATTCTTCGAAACTCTAGAGAATACAGGCCCAGTTTCCCCAATCTCTCTTCAAAAGACCGTTCTGCCATCCCCGGAACAAGTCTGGTGAACTTTTGTTGCACTCCTTCCATGGTAATAATATCCTTTCTGAGGTAAGGGGACCCAAACTGCACACAGTACCCCAGGTGCGGGCTAATCAAGCTTCTATACAATTGAAGCAAGAATTCACTACTCCTGTACTCAAATCCTCTTGCGATAAAGGCTAACATTCCATTAGCCTTCCTAATTGCCTGCTACACCTGCATGTTAGCTTTCAGTGACTTATGGACAAGGACACCCAGGTCCCTTTGTATATCTTCACTTTCTAATCTTTTCCCATTTAGGAAATACTCTGCACATTTGTTCCTTCCACCTCATATTTTTCCACATTATATTCCATCTGCCACGTTCTTGCCCACTCACTAAGTCTGTCCAAATTTTCCTGTAGCCGCTTTACATCTTCCTCACAACACATTCCCGCCTAGATTTGTATCATCTGTGAACTTGGAAATATTACATTTGGTCCCCACATCCAAATCGTTGATATATATTGTGAACAGCTGGGGCCCAAGTACTGATCCTTGTGGTACCCCACTAACCACAGACTGCCAAAATGAGAATGACCTGTTTATTCCTACTCTCTGTTTTCTGCCTGTTAGCCGATCCTTAATCCATGCCAGTTTATTGCCTCCTTTCCCATGTGCTTTTACCTTGCTAATCAACCTCCTGTGGGGGACTTTATCAAAAGCCTTCTGAAAATCCAATATACTACGTCCAATGACTCCTTTATCAATTTTGTTAGTAACATCGTCAAAAAATCCAACAAGTTCGTCAAACATGATTTCCTATTCGCAAATCCATGCTGACTATGCCCAATCAGATCATGATTATCCAAGTATTCCTTTATCACATCCTTTTGTAATAGATTCTGGAATTTTCCCCACTACGATGTAAGGCTGACAGGTCTGTAATTCCCTGTTTTCTCTCTCCCTCCCTTCTTAAGTAGTAGAGTGACATTTGCTACCTTCCAATCTTCAGGAATCATTCTAGAATCTATTGAATTTTGGAAAATGAACACCAATGCATCCAGTACAGCAACCTCTTTCAACACTCTGAGATGCAGAATATGAGGTCCTGGGGACTTATCAACTTTCAGTCCCATTAATTTCTCCAGTACAATCTTCTTACTTATACTAATTTCCTTCAACTCCTCACTCTCCCTAGTTCCTTGGATCTCTAAATCTAGGAGATTTCCTGTATCTTCCTCAGACAAAACAGACACAAAGTAATCATTTAGCTTCTCTGCCATTTCTCTATTCCCCATTATAAATTCTCCTGACTCTGCCTGTAATGGACCCACATTTGTCTTAGCCAAATGCTTCTTTTTTACATACCTATAGGAGCTTTTACAGTCCGTTTTTATGTATTAATTATGCATTCCCAGGAAACATGCCGATTCCATAGCGGGCTGGCTCTCATTTGCCTGCCACGCCATCACCTCACCGCTTCATCATGCCAGGCGCTGTATTTAAAGACCAGCCGCGTGCACAGCTCTCCGTGCTTCCAGCCCATGACTGCTGCAACGAGGACATGGCCCTAAAAAGGAAAAATGACTGCACTCCCAGGTTCAATGACATGCCCCTCGAGCGCCTTTTGGATGCAGTGGAGGCTCGCCATGATGTCCTGTACCCCTGCTCTGGCAGCAGGATGGGCAGCAACCTCACTAATCCTGCTTGGGAGGCAGCGGCAGCGGTGGTCAGCGCCAATGCCCTGCAAAAGAGGACAGCCACCCAGTGCCGCAGAGGTCTCATCCATTCCGCCAAGATAATTCACTCTTCTCATCACTCTCAACTCACACACTCACAAACACATCACACGTTCATAGGGATCTCACACCTTAAGGGACAACCCCACTAACTCTAACACACACCTTCACATCTCTATCAGGCTCATACCCTCTTGAGCTGGCGTCCTCATTCTGGCTGAGGCTCCGCTCACCACACAAAATTGCATGCAGTGCCATGTGTCCTGCTCACACTCTCTCCATTTGTTTTCATGCAGGAGAAATCTGGGAGAGGTCCCAGACCGGGGGGTGAAGTAGCCCACATTAGACCCCTCGGTCACTTTGAGGGATGTGCCATCGCACTGACTGGTGAGTACATGGACCATGGCTACAGTGACAGTGAGGTCGGCAGTGAACACTCATGTAAGGATCTTGCACCACATCATCCCTCTCTCAATGCAAATGTGAGTGCTGTCTCTCCTGCTTTTAACTCTGCTGCCATGCACTAGTTATCTCTACTTCGGTTCATAGGGAGCTCTGCCAAGTGACCAATACCCTTAGACAGCCATTTGCTCAGCTCCATCCACATCCTTACCTCCAGCCAAGAGGACTGGAGCCATATCCACAAACATTCACTCTCTCCACCACTGACGCACAGTAACAGCAGTGCACACCATCTACAAGATGCACTGCAGGAGTTCGCCAAGTATCCATAGACAGCACCTTCCAAACCTAGAACCATTACCATCTAGAAGGATAAGGGCAGCAGATAGATGGGAACACCACCACCTGGAAGTTCCTCTCCAAATCACTCACCATCCTGACTTGGAAATATATCGCTGTTCCTTCACTGTCACTGGGTCAAAATCCTGGAACTCCCTCCCTAACAGCACTGTGGGTGTAGCTACACCACATGGACTGCAGCGGTTCAAGAAGGCAGCTCACCACCACCTTCTCAAGGACAATTAGGGATGGGCAATAAATGCTGGCCAAGCCAGCAAAGCCCACATCCCCTGAATGATTAAAAAAAAAACACCTCCTCCATTGAAGAGCTGGAAATGAGCAGCCTGGAAGACCTGTCACAGCACTTACCCACACCAGTGCAGAGACACACACCTTGGTGGAACCTAGATCTAGAGCAGGCTCTGGTTCACAAGCTGGTGGTCACCGCATAGACATATGTCTGCAGCAGGACAAGGCAGGTTATTGCAAGCTCCCTGGCACTCGGAGCACTGCTGGGAATCAGGCATCTTTGAGGTCTGAGTCAGATGACTGGCCTCTAGATTTGGCCTTCCAACTCATCCTGGAGAGTCAGCAGAATTGTTTGAAACCCTCAGCAGAGTGGCATGTGAATCAGAGAAGTGCGTCCGCCTGCTCTCTGATAAAGTGGTGCCCACATGTGCATGTATGGAGGTCTCCATTGGAGAGGAAGGCGGACGCCATGGAGACTCTTGTTCAGCAGAACCCGGAGATGTGTGCAGACCTGCACCCCTTCGCAGGAGCAATGGGTGAGTTCCTGCAGTGGCAACGCAAGAGGAAACAGGGCACCTCAATGTCCCTCAAGAAGTCAGACTGGGGACCCCGGACACCAGAAGGGAGGAGGAGTGACTCCTTGGGTCATCCACTCAGTAATCTCACAGACTGTCCTCTCCCTCCGAGTCCCCTTCGCCTTTGAGCTCCTCACCTCATCCTCTGTCACCACAGAGGGAGCAGCTGGCCATGAGTGATTCTGGTAGGAGAGGTGTGGGTGTGGCAGGGCCTTTCGGAGCCTCGTGCAAGCACTCCCCCATGCAGGCAGGTCCTTCACATATCACACTCACCTCAATGTCCTGAGCATGAATGCTGCCTGCTGGGGTTCGCTTTCAGTTGTCCATCTGAGTTGACCTGCATCTCCGCCCACCCACTGAGCACACTCCCATGTAGCACCTGATCATCTGATCTCGCCCACCATGACTGTTGTTTCACTTTTGATTTGGACAGCATAGTCTGGATTCAGTTTTGCATGTGCTTCCCTGTCTTTTCCCCTTCCCCAGTCATCCATTTCCTCTCCCCCATAACAGTTGACCCCCACAGCATCACCTTCTACCTCCCCTCCGTGACATACCAGCCACAACCCTTTTCCTTCGGGGATGTCCAGGTGAACATGCACGCTGCCGTCCATCCTGAAAATCCCACCCCCATCCACATTCACATCCCCGACCTCCTCCTTCCCACCCCCAGGGTCCGTTGCCTCCGAGTCACCACCAACCACCCACGTCATCCCTTCTATTGCTACTATTGAACCCTTACCCTCCCACCCTACTGCCTCACTCTGCCCTCGGTCATTCTCACCACCCGGTCAAATCACGCCTATCCTCAGTTCGCTCCCCAGGAAGTGGTCATGGACCCATCAGACCCCTCCCTTGCACATCCCCTCTCCAGACCCCTTCCTGCCCCGCACCCCTAGAACCCCATTTCCCCCTTCCGAACCATTTCCCCCTCCAGACCCCTTCACCCCTCTGAACCCCTTCCCCCACCCTCCCACCAGAGCCCCTTCCTCCCCTGGAGCCCCCTTCACCCCCGAGACCCCTTTTCCCCATGGAACTCCAGCCTTACTCCTTCCCGCAGCTTTACTCCTTTCCCCTTCCTGACTCTCTTAGACACCCTCATTTCATCCTCCAGCTTTACTCTTTCCCCCTTCATGACTCCTTCCTCCACCCTTACTCCCTCCTCTCTCTGCACTCCTTCCAGCCCCCCTGGACTTCCTCCCTTCTCCATACTCCCTCCTCCCCCTGGACTCCTTCTCCCCTCCAAACTCCTTCCTTTACACCTTCCACCCACTTGCCGTCTTCTCCCCCATTACATCCTCCTCCCCCTGTGCTCCCTCCTTCCATCCTCACCCCCCGACACCTTCATTACCCCCTCCCAACTTCACGCCTCTCAACACCTCCATACCATCCACTCCCAACCTCACCCCTCCTCCTCCTCTCCCAGTCAATCCTAGGCCTTCCTCTCCCACCGCCTCGACCATCATCTGTTGTGAGCATCAACGGTGACTTTCGAACTTCCGTGACCTGCTTCGCAGCAGAGCCATGTCCGTGAAAATCCGTCCAGCAAGCCATGGGTGTTCCTCCAGGATCCGGTTGCTGTCGGAATCCAGCATCTTCTGCTGTTGGATGTCCACGATGTGAGCAAGGCCCTGACAGTAAATCCCGACTTCTGCACGTCACAGTTGTCAAGACATGTTCTACACCGGCATGTTTTCTCGCCGATGTGGGCAGACAATCCAGCAAGGGTTGGGGGTGGGGGGGAGGGGGGGGAATGATCCTGGCGGGTGGCCTTTTAATTGTAATGCTGATATATTACAATGAGGTTCCTAACATTCGATGGCAGGGAACACAGCCCACCATCAACGAGCTAAGCGGACAATCACAAACAGGTTTCACGACATTATGAATCCAATTTTTGACCTCCTCGCCATATTGCCCACTCACACCACTGAACACGCCCGGCGTTGGCGGGCACAAAAAATCATGGCCATCATATTGACAACACTATAAGGCTTAACACGTAACAACTAACCGTATGTGAAAATTAAGATTTAAAGTCCAGCCTATATAAGCACTTGGGCCTAAGTTTTCCGGTCCCACTGACTACAGCAATCGTTGCCGGCGGGACAGAAAATTTGATGGACCACCCTTAGATTCCCAACTTTCCTGCAAAAAAGGGTTTATTTTAATACTGGTTAATTCACTTTCTTTCAATCGCCACATAAGATCTTTTTCATTTTACATCATCTTTACACCTTTTCCTTGTTCTTAACTGTCTTCTTCAAGTTGCTTTTCAAAATCTATATTGGATTGTATACAATCAGGACCCTGGGATAACTATTGTGCTCGGCCAATTCTGCAACAATCTCTGTCTTTTTAGCTCCTACTTTCAAGCTAACACCTAATTCCTTTGCCACACCTTCAAATTAGCCTTCGTTAACCGTTCTAATGCATTAACAGACAGGTCTCTTTCTAAAAATGCTTGAACAGAAGTAGCCATGTTGGCTTCCCACTAAATAAAACAAAAGAAAATGTGAAACCTTGTTTATTTAAATTCTGGAAACTTCCAATGTACCTATTTTACAGCCACTTGGATCTATCCCACAGGAACCAGTTTGTTACAGTCCCCATGCTTCCCATCATTAATTACAGAACAGCAAAAACATGTTCTTGGGAGAGTTCCAATTCTTCTCTTGGCTGTATCTCAGTAGCAGCTGTTCTTTATTCTGTGAGACACTTTGAAAAATGCTAAAACTGCCACTGTCACCTCACTGGGTTTCTATTTGAGCTTCTCTCCCCTTAAAATAAAAGGGACAGTAGCAACATGGATATAAAATTGGCTGAGTGACAGGAAACAGAGAGTAGTTGTTAATGGATGTTTTTTGGACTGGGGAAGGTTTGTAGTGGAGTTCCTCAGGGACCCGTGCCCTTCCTGATATAGATTAATGACCTACATGGCACAATTTCAGAATTTGCAGATGATATGATACTTGGAAGCATTGTGAACTATGAGGAGGATAATGTAGAACTTCATAAGGACAGACAAGTTGGTGGAATGGGTGGACAAATGGCAGATGAAGTTCAACGTGGAAAAATATGAAGAGATTCATTTTGGTAGGAAGAACATAGAGAGACAATAAAAATAAAGGATACAACTATAAAGGGGGTGCAGGAGCAGAGGGCCCTGGGTGTGTTTGTGCATAAGTCATTGAAGGTGGCAGGGCAGGTTGACAGTGCAGTTAGTAAAGCATATAATATCCCAGGCTTTATTAATAGGGGCACCAGAATATAAGAGCAAGGAGGTTACCTTGAACATGTATAAGACACCAATTCAACCTCAGCAGGAGTATTGTGTCCAGTTCTGGGTGCTACACTTTAGGAAGGATGTGAAGTTATTGGAGAGAGTGCAGAAAAGATTCATAAGAATGATTCCAGGGATAAGGAACTTCAGTTAAGAAGATAGATTGGAGAAGTTGGGACTGCTTTCCTTGGAGAAAAGATGACAGAGGAGATTTGATAGAGGTATTCCAAATCATGAGGGGTCTGGAAAGGATCGAGAACCAGAGGGCATAGATTTAAAGTAATTGGTAAAAGAAGCAAAAGCAACATGAGGAAAAAGATTTTTCAGCAGCAATTGGTTAAGGGTCTGGAATGCACATTGAGAGTGTGGGGGTGAGGCAGGTTTAATTGAGGCATTCAAGATGGAATTAATATGTTATCTGAAAAGGAAGAATGTGCAGGTTACGAGGAGAAGACAGGGGAATGGTACTAGGTGAGTTGCTCATTCAGAGAGCCGGTGCAGACAGAGGCTGTAATAATTCTGTGATTTTGTGATTCTTAGCAACCGAAGATCACGTGGGTATTTCTCCCAACTGAGGTGTTTACCAGGCATTCACCAACCACTTTTCGGAACTACCTATTTTACTTTAAGTTAAAAGGAACATTTTAAAACATAATTGTCTTGTACGGTTCAGTGTTTATGACATATACAAGATCCTTATTTTAGTGTGGGATCTTGCTTGAGAGGAAGTTAACTGGAAAATAGACGGATTCAACATCCTCAAAATTTCACAATTCAGAGGAAGAAAATTGGGAGGGCAGCAAATCAGCATCTACCCTCCTGTTGCTTGAGGACTGAGGCTTGTATGGGAACACTTTATTTTTAAACAAATGCTGCTATCCATACAGTCCGAAGAATGAAGTATCTCAGGTTTAAAACAACCAATACTTGCATTTACATTACTCACTTGCCTGTAATGTGCTAAAACGTCACAAAGTGCTTCACTGGAGTGTTATTAAACAAAATGGGAAACTGACAATAATAATCCCATTAAGCAGGAGGAGGAACCGGAAGGAATGTAAGAATGGTAGAGGCACTGGTCTGGTTTGAGCTGCCTGCAAACTGTTATTTGTGTGCCAGCATGAGCACTGAACTCTATTGTTCAGCCACTTCTATGTTCCTCATTGTAGCCTCGTGCAAATCTGCAGAACTGCTGCTTTCAATATGATGGCAACACCAACAAGTATGGCAAAGTCCACTTGGAAACAGTGCTTTCGACAAAATATTCTGTGGACTATTCACTTCCTGTTGGCTAAAAAGAGCCAAATGTCCGTCCAGTTGTCAATTAACTGACCAGAGTTGGAGATGGCGTGGAGGCTACATTCAGGGAACCTGCCCGGTCTCCCCGCTGCAGTGGAGCTGCTTAAAATCCATCGCTCGTCCTTAACTATAAAGTACAGAAAAATGGCCACCGCTCTTCATTTATTACAAAGCAAAATAATGGTAACGAAACAGGAAGTATCAGATCCACAAAGGAGGCTTTTAGACGAAGTTGAGCCCTTGGTCTCGCCTGAGCGGGATTCTGTAGTTGTTTATATCTATCAAGGTTTTTAGAAAGAACCCAGACATCCCCAAAGTAATATTTCCCAATACCCTGAATTAAAATAGAACAGGAAACTGTAAAATCTCCACCAGATTAACCATCACTCAAAATCTAACTGTACCCACTCTGAATATAATATAAACAGGAATTTACTTTATTTTAACCCACCTGTTATTCTGAAAATTAACACGGAGAAGTAAATACATCCAACCGGTGAATTCAGTTTAAAATCCATAACTCCGGAGTTTGGAAGGAATGCGTCCTCGCGGTTCCCCCAGACTGCAGTTTGAAATTGAAACTGCTCTTCCCGCTTTTTAAAGAGACTCCGTTTCAGATCATTCTCATGACCATGGTCCTTCTGGGACACTTTTTTTTTGAAAAATATACTTTATTTATAAAATATCTGGAAGAATGTTCCAAAACATTTCAAAATCACCATCACAAAAGTACAATCAGATTCAACTTTTACACATTGATCACGAGGTGCATCAATACAATCAATGAATATTACAATCATTTCAATATGGTCATTACAGACAACAGTATTGGAGTTATCAACATACATCATGTTGCGCTCTGAGGTGCTTCAATACAATTATAATACAATTAGTATTCACTGCATACATTCATTTTGAGCTGTATAGCCCGAGAGACTCTCAACAGTTCCCAGCCCCTCGGTGCACTTAGATAGCGACCCTTCCCCATTGCGCCTTTGCGGCGGCTGCCCCAAGCTTTAGTGCGTCCCTCAGCACGCAGTCTTGGACCTTGGAATGTGCCAGTCTGCAACACTCGGTCGGGGACAACTCTGCGCTGGAAGACCAAGAAGTTTCGGGCAGACCAAAGAGCGTCTTTCACCGAGTTAATAATCCTCCAGCTGCAGTTGATGTTTGTCTAGGTGTGTGTCCCTGGGAACAGCGCATAGAGCACAGAGTCCTGTGTCAAAGAATTGCTTAGGATGAACCTTGACAGAAATCACTGCATCTCTCTCCAGACCTTCTTTGCAAAGGCACAATCCACAAGGAGGTGAACAACAGTCTCGTCCCCACCACAGCCACCTTGAGGGCAACATGCAGAGGGGGTGAGACTCCTGGCGAGTTGTTTGCAACTGAAAAATACATAGACCAGAAACTTATATAGATTGAGAATTTTTTTAAAAAGCTGCTTTTTAAAGACTTGGCTGCTCCACGTGATCTAAGTGCACTTCCTGGTAAACATCACGTGCCTGCAGTCTGTTTAGCTCTGAAGAAGGGTCATACAGACTTGAAAGGTTAACTGTTTCTCTCTCCACAGATGCTGCCATACCTGCTGTGTTTTTCTGCAGTATTTTGCTTTTCCCAACTTTATGACCCTGACAGCTGGGATCTGCTGCTGCGTCTTAGGGTCTTCAGGATCTGATAGGTTAGACATTGATCCTGCTAATGAGTTGGGACACATAACATGGGGCTAGCGCCAGTGGAAGTTCGTATCTGGAGGAGTCCTGCCTGGAGGGGAGGTGGTGCCACAGTGGTATTGTAATTGGACTAATAATCCAGATACCCAGGTTAACGCTGTGGGGACCTGGGTTTGAATCCCGCAGATGGTGGAAATTGAATCCAATAAAAATATGGAATTGACAGACTAATGATATCAATTGTTGTAAAAACCCATTGGTTCACTAATGTCCTTGAGAGAAGGAAATCTGCCCTACTGGCCTACATGTGACTCCAGACCCACAGCAATATGGTTGACTCTTAAAAGCCCTCTGAAATGTCTAGCAAGCCACTCAGTTGTATCAAACTGCTACAAAGCCTCAAAAAAGGAATGAAACCAGACAGACAACCCCGTCTGCACAATGACTGCCTGAGGCCTAGGTTGATGGACCACCACCCTACAAAGTCCTCCTTACTAGCATCTGGGGGTTAGCGTCCAATTTGGGAGAACTGTCTCCCAGTGATTGCACTGGAGGGGGTGCAGAGGAGATTCACCAGGATGTTGCCTGGGATGAAACATTTAAGTTATGAAGAGAGGTTGGATAGACTTGGGTTGTTTTCGTTGGAGAAGAGAAGACTGAGGGGCGACTTGATCGAGGTGTACAAGATTATGAGGGGCATGGACAGGTTGGATAGGGAGCAGCTGTTCCCCTTAGTTGAAGGGTCAGTCACAAAGGGAGATAATTTCAAGGTGAGGGGCAAGAGGTTTAGGGGGGATGTGAGGGAAAACTTTTTTACCCAGAGGGTGGTGACGGTCTAGAATGCGCTGCCTGGGAGGGTGGTGGAGGTGGGTTGCCTCACATCCTTTAATAAGTACCTGGATCAGCACATGGCACATCATAACATTCAAGGCTATGGGCCAAGTGCTGGTAAATGGGATTAGGTAGGTAGGTCAGGTGTTTCTCATGTGTTGGTGCAGACTCAATTGGCCAAAGGGCCTCTTCTGCACTGTGAGATTCTGTGAGTCTGACAAGTGGCAAGTAACTTTCATGCCACACAAGTGCCAGGCAATGACCATATGCATCAAGAATCTAACCATTGCCTCTTGACGTACAATGGCATTACCATCATTGAATCCCCCACTATCAACATCCTAGAGGTTACCATTGACCAGAACTAGACTAGACTAGCCATATAAATACTGTGGCTACAAAAGCAGGTCTGAGGCTAGGAAGCCTGTGACGAGTAACTCACCTCCTGGCTCCCCAAAGTCTGTCCACCGTCTACAAGGCTCAAATCAGGAGCGTGATGGATTACTCCCCACTTGCCTGGATGAATGCAGCTCCCACAGCGCTCAAGAAACTTGATGCTGTCCAGGGCAAAGAAGCCCGAATGATTGGCACCACATCCACAAACATTCACTCCCTCCAGCACCAACGTACAGTAGCAGCAGTGTGTACCATATACAAGATGCACTGCAGGAATTCACCAAGGCTCCTTCGACAGCACCTTCCAAACTCACGACCACTATCATTTAGAAGGACAAGGGCAGCAGATAGATGGGAACACCACCACCTGGAAGTTCCCCTTCAAGTCACTCACCATCCTGACTTCGAAATATATCGCCATTCCTTCACTGTCGCTGGGTCAAAATCCTGGAACTCCCTTCCTAACAGCACTGTGGGTGTACCAACACCACATGGACTGCAGCGGTTCAAGAAAGCAGCTCACCACCACCTTCTCATGGGCAACAAGGGGTGGGTAATAAATGCTGGCCCAGCCAGCGATTCACCACATACCATGAATGAATAAAAATGAAATTGAAATAAATAATTTTTAAAAAACTGACACTACCATTCTTAGGACAGTAACATATGTGAAGCTTCTGGGTTTCTCCCTCTGCACCCTGCCAGTGGGATGCAGGGGAAACATTAGACAGTCCATGAACAAGCTCCAGAGATACCTTCACAGGAGGGCGATGTAGGTTGGAGGATCCCTTAATTCCATGAAACTTTAGGAGAAAAGAGCTGTCAACCAACTCTTGTGATACTGATCCTCAAGCTTCAAGTAGGAGAAGCACTAGAAGATGCAAAATAAAGGCACATTTAGTCACTAGTAGAAGCACAGTGTCAGGAACAAGTAAGTTGGGTTGTGTTCACTTTGGATTTTCTTTTAGTTAAAAGGAAAATATATCTCCTGTTGTAGTCAGTTATTCATGGAGAATAAAATAGTAAGGAAGAAACAGGATAAATATAATCTGATTAATTTCATTCCTATCAGCTAGCTCCCAATCATCAATAAAAGAGACATCAACAGTGCCATCAAATGACACCTTTAACTTTCAGTTCAGGTTCCTCTCGAACCATTCAGCTTCAAACCAGATATCACAGACTGGATCTAAACAGGGGCCACAAGTGCTTGATGCCAAAGGAGAGGTGAGTAGCTGCCCCCAAAATCAAGGCAGCATTTTACCAAGTACAACACCAAGGAGCTTGAGCAAAACTGAATTCAGTGATGGTTTCCTGTCAACTCGTGAGAAAGATGTGGATGAGCTAAATAGGAGGAAAATTACAGAGATGTGTAAGAACTATAGAGTAGTGATACTGGGGGGGCTCAGTAATCCTAATATTGGCTGCGATAGTAGTGTAACGGGTAGATAAGGTGAAGGGTTTCTGAAGTGTGTTTTGGAGAATTTTATGTTTCTGGGATTGAAAGTGACCACAAATGTGAATAGTAGTAGTGAAATCAAGACAAGATTAGCAATTTGGGGGAGATGGTGGCATGGTGGTGTTGTCACTAGGCTGGTATTCCAGAGACCGGGGGTAATGCTCGAGTTCGAATCCTGGCATGGCAGATGGTGAAATTTGAATTCAATAAAAAACTGCAATTGAAAAGCCTGATGATGACTGTGAAATCATTGCCGATTGATGTAAAACCCCCATCTGGTTCAATAATGTCCCACATGTGACCCCAGACCTACAGCAATGTGGTTGACTCTTAAAATGCCCTCTGAACAAGGGGAATTAGGGATGGGCAATAAACGATGGCCTAGAGAGCCACATGAGTGAATAAAAAAAAGATTCCCGCTCTACAACATGTTAGCTAAATGAAGTAGGGAGGGCATCCAACATGGACCTGCACTTGAAAAAGCAACTAGCAAAATGCCTGGTATGGAGCATTGTGATGTATGGATGACAGAGCTGCACCCTCAATAAGGCTGACAAGATTACAGCTTTTGAAATGTGGCTCTGGTGAAGGGTCCTTGGAATCAGCTGGACAGAGCAAGTAACCAATTACTTTGTACTCAGCATCTCTTGGGCTTTTAGCTGGAAATTTAGTGGAAATTGAGAAAGTATGACCACTGGACAAGGCAGGGTGAGAGTCGAGTTGGTGTCAATAACAGGTGAAACATCAGGAAAGAACAGGCGAGGACAGAGAAGGACTGGATGAGTAGACAACATCAGAAATCGGACGGAGTGAGGAGTAACAGCAGCATGTATAATTGTAGTGAGCAGAGAGAGATGCCTAGGGCTCCTCGTCAATTATGGCTAATCATGGATAGATGAATCATAGTATCATAAGGTTTAGTTTAGCTATGAAAAAGGAGAAGGCGAAATCTAGATTAAAAATACTTAAATGGAGGAAGGCTCATTTCAATCAGTTTGGAAGAACTATGGGCTATCTTTAAAGAGGAGGTGGCTCAGGTACATTAGAGGTATGGTTCCACAAGGGGGAAAGGTAGGACAAACAAAACTGAAAGGGATAGAAAGTATGATGAAGCATAAAAAGGATTTATATGACAGAAGTCAGGTTGATAATATGAGTGAGAACCAAGCTGAATATAGAAAAACAGAATTACCTGGAAAAACTCAGCAGGTCTGGCAGCATCGGCGGAGAACAAAAGAGTTGACGTTTCGAGTCCTCATGACCCTTCAACAGAACTAGGTGAATCCAAGGAGAGGGGTGAAATATAAGCTGGTTTAAGGTGAGGGGGGGTGGGGTTTGGGTGGGGGGAGAGAAGTGGAGGGGACGGTGGTTATAGGGACAAGCAAGCAGTGATAGGAGCAGATAATCAAAAGATGTCACAGACAAAAGAACACAGAGGTGTTGAAGTTGGTGATATTATCTAAACGAATGTGCTAATTAAGAATATTAAAATTATTCTTAATTAGCACATTCGTTTAGATAATATCACCAACTTCAACACCTCTGTGTTCTTTTGTCTGTGACATCTTTTGATTATCTACTATTGAAGTCACCATGCCAGGCTTAACACCTGAACACAAAGGGAGAGGCAGCTATTCTTGCTATTGCAGACTCAGACTCTCAGGCTGTCTGATTAAAAATCCTAAACACAGAGACAGACAGAGTGAGAATCCTGGAGAGAGACACTGGGAACCAACAGCTACTGCGAGCAGTAGGGGAAAAGGTTGTTCTCTTTTAAATAGCAGGCAGAATACTGGTGGGAACTTATCTGTGGTTGAGGAGATGGAGCCTGCAAAGATTTAAGGATGCTGGAAAATTCAACCTGCATGGCTAGGGTAAGGAATCACCAGAGTGGAGGTCAGCTCGAGATTTCTTGGAAGACTGCGGGGAAAGGACCTTTGATGGTTACTGGGCATTACGCCTCAAGGAAACAGGGAGGAGAGAGCCCATTGGAAGCTGGGAGTAACAATGGACGCTCCTGTAAGGACTGTGATTCTTCAGAGAATGTGCTGTAATGTATAAAAATGGCATGAGGTTATTGGTCGTGTTAAGAAACAAATTTGGGATATGAACATACAAACTAATTAGAAGCAAGCGTAGCCAGCTGGCCCCTCATGGTTGCTCTGCCATTCAGTAAGATCATGACTGATCTAATTTTAACCTCAACTTCACATTCCTTCCCACCCCCAATAACCTTTCACCCCCCCTTGCTTATCAAGAATCTAAACAGTGACCCCAAGGTCTTGATTCTCTCACAATGTATTTTCTGTAACAAAAACAGAATTACCTGGAAAAACTCAGCAGGTCAGGCAGCATTGACGGAGAAGAGCACTGTTGACGTTTCGAGTCCTCATGACCCTTCAACAGAACTAAGAAAAGTATTTTCTGTCGATCAGAGTATTACTCATAGACTCATAGACATTTACAACACAGAAAAGGGCCATTCGGCTCATCGTGTCCACACCAGTCAACAAAGATCTGACTACATTAATTCCATTTTCCAGCGCTTGGCCCATATCCCTGGAGACTATAGCAACACAAGTGAATATCTAAATACTTCTTAAATGTCATAAAAGTTTCTGGCTCAACTACTCTTTCAGGCAGTGAGCTCCAGACTCCCACCACCCTCTGAATGAAAAGAATTCTCCTCAACTCCCCTCTTAGCCTTCCAGCTCTTACCTTAAATCTATGGCCCTCTTGTTATTGACCCCTCTACTAATGGAAAAAGTGCCTTCCTGTCCACCCTATCTATGCCCCTCATAATCTTATACATTTCTATCAGGTCCCCTCTTAACCTCCGCTGCTCCAAGGAAAACAACCCCAGCCTATCCAATCTTTCTACATAGCTCAGAACTTCCAGCCCAGGTAGCATCCTTGTCAATCTCCTCTGCACCCTCTCCAGTGCAATCACACCCTTCCTATAATGTGGTGACCAGAACTGCACACAGTACTCCAGTTGTGGCCTAACCAGCGTTTTATACAGTTCCAGCATAACCTCCCTGGTCTTGTATTCTATGCCTCGGCTAATAAAGGCAAGTATCCCATATGCATTCTTAACCACCTTATCAACCTGTCCTGCTACCTTCAAGGATTTGTGAATATGTACACCAAGATCCCTCTGATCTTCAGTACTTTCCAGGGTCCTACCATTCATGTGTAATCCCTTGCCTTGTTAGCCCTCCCCAAGTGTATTACCTCACACTTTTCCGGATTGAATTCCATTTGCCACTGTTCTGCCTGCCTGATCATTGATATCCTCCTGCAGTTTACATCTATCCTCCTCACGATTTACTACCTTACATTTAAGTCCAAATCATTTTTGTACACCACAAACAGCAAGGATCCCAGCACTGAGCGCTGCGGAACCCCACTGGAAACAGACTTCCAGTCACAGAAACATCTCTCAACCATCACCCTCTACTTCCTGCCTCTCAGCCAATTTTGGATCCAACGTGACACTTTGCCTTGGATCCCACGGGCTCTTAATTTCTTGACTAGTCTGCTAGAGGGACTTTAGTAAAAGCCTTGCTAAAATCCATGTAGACCATATCAAATGCATTACCCTCATTAACATCCTGGTTACCTCCTCAAAAAATTCAATCAAATTTGTCAAAACTGACCTTCGCTTAACAAATCTATGCTGACTGTCCCTGATTAATCCAGTCTCTCCAAGTGCAGATATATTCTGTCCCTCAGAATTCTTTCCAGTAACCTCCCCACTGTTGAGGTTAGACTGACTGGCCTGTAATTTCCTGGTCTATTCCTTCCTCCCTTTTTTAATAATGGGACAATGTTAACAGTCCTCCAGTCCTCTGGCACCTCACCTGTGGCCAGAGAAGATTTGAAAATTATTGCCAGGGCCCCTGATATCTCTTCTCTTGCCTCCCTCAACAGCCTCGGATACATCTCATCCAGGTCTGCAGATTTATCCACCTTTAATGCTGCTAAACCCGCTAGTACCTCCTCTCCCTCTAAGTTAATTTCCTCTACTATTTCACAGTCCTCAACTCTGATGTCTATACCTGCATCGTCCTTTTCCATTGTGAAGAATGATTGAAAGTATTCATTATGGACTGTACCCACTTCTTCCGGGTCCATACACAGATTATCTCTATGGTGTTGATTTGGCCCTACTCTTTCCTTAGTTATTCTCTTGCTTTTTATATATTTAAAAAACCCCTTTGGGTTTTCCTTTATTCTATCCACAAATGCTTTCTCATGCACTCTCTTCGATTTCCTAATTTCCTTTTTAAGTTCCCCTCTGCACTTTTTACACTCCTCCAGGGACTCTACAGTATTGAGACTGCAGTATCTGCCATGAGCTTCTCTTTTTTTCTTAATCTTAACCTTTATGTCCCTTGACATCCAGGGTTCTCTGGACTTGGTCCTCCCTTTGCCCTGTACTCTCACTATTTCCTCCTTGAATGCTCCCACTGCTCTGACACAATTTTATCTGCAAGTAGCTGCTCCCTTGGGCCAAATCGTATCTCATCTTAGAAAAATGATCCTTTCCCCAGTTTATAACTTTTATTCCTGGGCCAACCTTACCTTTTTCCATAACTATCCTAAGTCTAATTGAGTTATGGTCACTATCTCCATAGTGCTCCCCTACTGACATGCCTTCCCCCTGCTTGGGCTCATTTTTGAATATTAGGTCCAGAACTGCCCCCTCCCTTGTTGGGCTTTTGATGTACTGGTGGTAAAAGTTCTCCTGGATGCAACTTAAGAACTTTACTCCCTCCCTACCTTGCACACTAAAACTACCTCAGTTAATATTTGGTTGTTAAAATCCCCTTATATTACTGCCTTATTATTCTTACACTTCTCTGAAATTTGATTACATATTTGATCCTTTATCTCTCTCTGACTCTTTGGGGGCCTGTAGTACACACCCAACAGCATGTTTGCTCCTTTTGTGTTTTTACTTCTACCCATTTGGCCTCATTTGACGATCCCTCCAAGATATCATCCCTCCTCACTGCTATAGTTGATTCCTCGATCAATATTGTGATCCCCCCTCCTCTTCTATCCCCCTCTATCTCGTCTGAATACCCTATAATCAGGAATGTTGAGCTGACATCCTTGATCCTGGTACCCAGGAGGCAACATACCATCCTGGAGTCATGTCTACGGCCGCAGAAGCACCTGTTTACTCCTCTCACTAACTAATCTCCTATCACTATTGCCCTTCCACACTTCTTCCTCCCCACCTGAGCAGCTGGACTACCCACAGTGCCTTGGCCTTGGCTCTGGTTGGCTTCCACAGAAGAACCGTCACTCTCGCCATTTTCTAAGGCTGAAAAGCGGTTTGTGAGCAAGATGCACTCAAGCCTGTGACCTATCATGAGAACTGGTATTAAAAAGGCTGTCTGTGCTTAAAGTTGACAGGTCACTCGGACAGGATGGAATGCTTCCGAGGATGTTGAGGGAAGTAAAGGTGGAAATTGTGGAAGTACTGGCCATAATCTTCCAGTCCTCTTTAGATATAGGAGTAATGCCAGATCACTGGAGAATTGCAAATGTTATACTTTTGCTCAAAAAAAGAGTGTAAGGATAAACTCAGCAACTATATACCAGTCAGTTTAACCTTAGTGGTAGGAAAAAATTTAGAATTGGGAATATGGGACAAAATTACCAGTCACTTAATTAAGTCCGGATTAATTAAGGAAAGCCAGCATGGTTTTGATAAAGGCAAATCGTGTTTAACTAAGTTGACTGAATTTTTGATGAGGTAACAGAAAGGGTTGATGAGGATAATGTGGGTATGGACTTCCAAAAGGCACTTGATAAATTGCCAAATAATGGAAGTAAAGAGACAGGCAGCATGTATATATGACTTAGGCTTTGCTGTACAGGGCACAATTTCAAAATTTGCAGATTGCACAAAACTTGGAAGCATTCTGAATTGTGAAGAGGATATGCTGACATTGTGGGCATCAGGGAGGGGGAGAGTTACCTGAACACTTTGTTCCAGGAGACAATCACACCACTTAGGTTGGGTAGAACTTTAGATCAGGTACAGGAGGCTGCGACTGTGAGTCAGGTAGGTATGGGGATCCAGCATGTAGCGATGGAGGAGCCTCAGCCCTTGACTTTGATGAACAGGTTTGAGATGGATGCTACCTGGTGGATGACAAGGTCTGCAGGATGGATGAGCAAACTGACCATGCATGGTGTAGAAAACCAGTCATGGTGTAAAAAAACATTCAAGAGCTAAAATGAATGTGTTAGTGATAGGGGACAATATAGACAGGGGAGTAGATATGGTTCTCTGCAGCCATGACCAGTGCCTCCGAATGTTATGTTGTCTGCCCAGTGCCAGGGTTAAGGACATCTCACGGCTGGAGAGGAACTTGGAGGGAGCGGAGAGGATCCAGATGTTGTGGTCCACAACATAGGTGGAACCAGGAATTATGTTGTGCTATGAGAGTTTGAAGAGGGGTCCAAATTAAAACACAGGACATCTAAGGTAATAGCCTCTGGACTGTAACCTGAACCATGTGCCAGTTGGCATAGGGTCAAGCAGATTAGAGAGTTAGATGCATGGCTCAAAGAGTGATGTGGGAAGAAGGGATTTAAATTCATGGGGCACTGGCACCAGTACTCAGGAAAGAGGGAATTATTCTATTGGGATGGGCTCCATTTAAATCAGGTTGGGACCAGTGTTCTGTCGAATCGTATAACTAGGGCTATGAATGGGTTTTTAAACTAGCAAAAGTAGGGGGAGGATTTGGGTGAAAGGAGAATGAGAAAACCAATGAGAAAAGTTGAGGCAATAGAACAGTGTTGTGATGTGGGTAAAGACAATCAGAGTGAGACAGGAAGGAACAGAGAGTCTAACGATAATAGCACATCAGTAAGTAAAGCTCGTGCAGGGAATAGTAATAAAAAAATAAAATTAAAGGCTTTTTATCTGAATGTGCAAAGCACCTGCAATAAGAAAAAGGAATTAATGGCACAAATAAATGGTTTAGCAGAGTTGGTGGGGAATGCATCCCCACTGATATTGGCTGCCCCTCAGCCATTTAACGCTCTGAGAAGCATTAATTGGATGGAGGTGGACTTCCACCCTTTACATTGGAAAATGTCCCACCACATAGAGCAATCTGCCAATCTGATTGGCTGGCAGATTTATAGTCCCAGCAGCGTCTCAGGGGAAGTGACCACTGCTGGGACTACAAATAGCTCTCAGAGTCTAAGTCTTGGACCCAAGATAGAGGTAAGTGTGGGAGTCTTGCAGTGCAATGGGAGGGTAGGCTCGTGAAGGTGGGGGGTGGTGGGGGGCAATGTGGTGGTGGTAAGACAGTTTGGGGGATCTTGATGGAGAGGCTGGTGGGGAAAACCCTGCATTAGGGAGGTGGGAGCAGATCTTTGGGGAGGGTGCTCGATGTGGAAAGGGAGCCTTTGAGAGGGGTGTGGCCCCTCACCTTTCCCACTCAAGGCCTGAGCAGGATGACCTGCCAGGTTTCTTTTCCCCTGTCTTTGACCTCCTCTCACTGGCTGGGCAGGCAGCAGCCCTTAAGTGGCCATTAACTATGGACAATTGCCCACCATAAAATGGAGGACAGATCAGGAGTGGGCAGGAGGGAAGTGAGAAGGCCACCCGTTATTTTCATAGGGCCATCCTCGATTGCAAACCCGCTGGCGGGGGACTGTTGTAATTCTGTTCATGGTTACCAAGTTTAGGAAGTAAATATTCAATGGTACACAACATTGCAAAAAGACAGGCATAATGGAAAAGGAGGATGGGTAGCCCCGATAGTAAAGGATGACATAAGAACATTAGTGAGAAAGGATCTTGGCTCAGATGATCAGGAAGTAGAATCAGCATGCGTGGAGGTTAGAAATGGCAAGAGTTCCAAAATGTTGGAATAGTGATCATAATACAATTGATTCTATATT